>NW_026623727.1:32221-130594 GCF_030028575.1 Malurus melanocephalus | reverse complement strand
TTTTTTTCGCTTCATAAATCTGTCATCCCAGAGGAACTATCACTGCTGCTCGTGGGCTCAGCATTACACAATGTCAGGTCTTTATTTGATCTGGCTGGCATGGACTCCATAAGACAAACAGGAATCTTCTAGTAGCTTCTCACAGAAGGGAGCTTCTCTGAAGGCTCCCTCCTACCAAAACCCCATCAAGAAAACCTAATACACATCCTTGTTTTCAGCATAGAGGAGCATGAGGCTAAGTAGGTTGACAGTCTGCACCTCTGAGTAGGGTGCAGGAAGCCCTTCATTTGCTTTGAGCAGTGTGTTTCTGATTTTATAGGGAGGGATGTCACACAGCTGTTTTTTTTCCATTCTGTTCTTTGTAGATAGAAGTAGTTTTTAAAGCTTCAGAAGTTGACACTGACATAGGAAATAGCACACCTTGTTTTCTTTTGCTTATGCCTGAAAATAGACATTCTTTAATCCACCAACACACTAATCTTTCCTTTTCCTTTTTCTCTATTTTAATTTGGGGGAGCGGGCATGACAGCTGTTTAATCTTCAACAGAGTAACATTCAGCAGAGTAACATTCAGCAGATGGATTAGAAGCCTTATCTTGCTAAAACCAGCAACATCAGAAATCAATATATGAGTGTCTTCCTGAAGTAATATTTCAAGGCAGAACACAGTTTTCATAAGTTTATAGAAATGATCCTAACTCTTGAAGATAAATCTGTGAGGTGATATGGAAAAATTAATACAGTTCAGGCTGACATAAGGTCATGAGGGGTGAAAATTTCAGCTCAGACACCTCTGCAAAATAACCTTTTGCTTACAAACTCTGCCAGCCATAACCAGATTTCATTTTGACAAATGGGCTATTTTTTTTTGCTTTCTTTAATTCTACATCAGGCACAATGAATTAAGTGCAAATAACACCTTCTTCAGTCATCAGGTAGTTCTAGATGGAAAAGATGCATTCACATTAGCCTGAGTAAATAACAACATTTCTCCTATACCAAATTTCCATAAAAATCCTAAAATGCCTTTTGTAGACAGATTGAGGCCCCCTGCATGAAGRGAGCCCAGCTCCTAAAAGTGCTTAGCAGAATGCAAGTGCATATGTAGAGAAGCTGAGACACAAAAGCTGAGTTAGCACTCAGCGAATGTTCTTTGGTAGAGTTCAGCCTGACCTTTTTCTGTTGTAGTACCTCTGATATCAAAGGAATGTTAACAATTTATACAGGGTGAGAATATAATCCATATATTTAATAAGTTAGTCTTCTACTGCAGAAATAACTAAGCACCCAACAGAGGTAAATCAATGTATTCTCACTGAAATCTAYGGAGGCTTCTTAAAATCTATCTATGATTCCTCAAATCTATAAATTCCTTAAAATCTATCAAATTCCTTGAAATCTATCTATGGTTCCTCAAACCTCTCACAAATGAATGCTCTCTTTTTATTGCTATTGTCTTCATCTACTTATGAACTTCTTATATTTCAAATTTGGTTTCCTCTCATTGTTTTTCTGCAGTAACAGTTTCAAAATGTGAGCATCTGCACCCTCTCTGACTGTCACCACTACAGCACTGTTAAGGCAGCTGAATTCCAGCCTGGAGGTTTCTTMCATTGCTTCCTGTGTATACTTTCCACAATTGCCAGAGACCTGCGGACAGTTCTGCCTGGTTCCTCAGCTCCTGAGCATGACTSTGCTGTAAACACAACCCCACATCTCGCATGAACTGCCTGGTGAAGCCTTCTACCTTTGTCAGGTGTAGCAGAGGACTCACAGTCAATGGTAAAAAAATCTTTGAAGACTTATTAGAATTTGCAGACAACTACAGAGCTCTGCACTGAAACAATAACGATGTGTTAGTTGCCACAGATTAACTCCTAAGGCACTGGTAGCCTGCAAAGTTTTTTTTCAAATAAAGTTTCAGTGTCTTTGGGCTGGTTTGTGAAGTGCCCCAACTTTAAGGGGCTGTTTGCAGCCATTTTCGTAACAGTCTGCACAGCTCCATCTTTGGGACATGGAGTAGATGGAGAATGTGTCAAAAGGCTAAAGAGTTTCTGCCTTTTGCTTTTGCAAGCAAAAGATTGCTTTACTTTCCCTTGCAGGTGCTCTTCACTCCAGTGCTTGGCCTCTGGAGGAAAGGGATGGAGAAGGAATAACTCCTCCCAGGGTTTTTGCTCAGCTTCTCACTCATATTCTCATATTTTGCTCAGCTTCTCACTCATATTCTCTCTCCTTTGTCAAGGCACAGGCACAGATCTGTCCTGGATCCTGAGTGTGAGTGTGCTGGTGTGGCAGAAAGGGGCAGAAGGAGCTGTCTCTGGGGTTGAACTGCTGCTGCCCAGAGCAGAGACTCCCAGAGGGTTTTGTGGTGAGAGAAAACAGCCCTCTTGAAAAGCTGAACTTTAGCTACTGAGMCCTTCCAGGCTGTGTTGGCAGTTGTAAAGCCATGGGTGAAGAACTGGCCATCTTGGGCCTAGAAAGAGAGAAAACTGGATCCAGAGACAATTGAGACAGTCTCTGCCTTCTTTTTTTTGGACCTCATTGATAGAGGTGACTCCATCTCACCAAAGCCCTCCGGCCTGATGTTGCTCTGATGATGTTCATGCTCTCTGTTTGTGTCTGAAGAAAACACACGTTCTCCTTTGTAACACAGTTCCCATGCTCTGAAGTTGCTGAAAGGGATGCTCTACTGAAACAAACATTTATTTTTTTCCAACTCACAAACCACAATGCACTGAAGATGCTGCAGCTGCCTAGGGAATTGAACTGAAAAGCTGTGTGCCATGGCTTATACAGTCCTCTGCACTGGTCAGAAAACAACAAACAATTTTTACATTTGCATCTGTCTCTTTTTACCATATGGTTGAAAGTGAATAAACTTAAGGGTTTATTAAACTAAATTTTAAAKGTGCAGAAGGAGCAAAGAAAATATTGATCAATAGAAATGCTAATTTTATATTTTTTTTTTTCACATTCTGTTTCTATGAATCTGTTCTAAGTGAACAAAAAAAGAAGAATAAGTATTGCCATAACAAACACCTTTAACATAAGCAAGTGTTGCAGCAGTGTATAACTCGACACTTCCTGACCTTGCAGCTTTACACAAGGTGTTGGGAATTGAGTTGTTTTTTCTCATTTTAGAATATAAAGCTTGAGAGAGTGCTTCTGGCTCCATCTCCTGAGAGTTCTTGTGGCATGAACATGATATATACACAGCAACTGTATATGTATCAGAAATAGAAATATCAGGAATGTCTGCAAACACAGACCATTCTGTAACACTYTCCTTTTACCAGTTGCCGAGCATTTCCTACAGATGGAGTCTGTCTTTGTTTGTATTCAATCCTGTGCAGAGCTTCCAGCAGATGTTATGCAGTAGATTGTTCTCCTCGAAGATGAAGAGTGGGGAAATTCTTATTTATTCTAAGGAACTCGAACACTGAAATGTTTGTTTACATCCAACACTGAAAGGTTTGTTTACTTTTAGACCAGGTATTTGGAGGTCTCTTTTATGCTAACGTGTGTATTTATTTCACACATCTTCAGAAATATCTGTATCTTGGAAACTTTAATCCTCGTATATCCAACTAAGGCCTTATCTACTGGAAAACTGTGAAGCAATCTAACTTGAAATGATGCTGCATGAAGTGAGGTAGGTATGCCCCCCTCAGTACAAGGCAGTTTAGGCAGTGAACTGTTTATAAACCAATTAGCTCTTCAGAGAGGGAAATACTTTGTAATACAGAAGAATTTTTTTATTTATTTATTTTTTTTTTCCCCCACGGGTATTTCAACAGTCTTTCACATGGAAAATGCCATAATCTCAGTTTTATGTCACAAGTTGAGGCTTGGAGATGCCTATGAGGCAGACATAAGTAGCATAGGAATCTGTGAGTCCTAAGCAGCAAGTTGACTCTGGTAGCAAAATCTAAAATAATGATTACTTATGTAGGAGAGCAGTTTAAACACCTAAATCTAACAGAGCAATAGAAGGATGTCATGGATACTGGGCTGTTGTGGCTAAACTGAAAGCAATGTTCTGAGCTAGAAGAATAAACTTTTAAGAGGCTTATACACAGGCTCAAAAGGGCTGGAAGATCCAATCACCCATCTGATAGCTGTGAATGAGAGTTTTACTTTGAGGTCAGTACTAGGCTTCACACTGTACCTCGTACATCTTCGTTGATGACCAGGTTGATCAGGACGAGTGTAACATCAGCAAATTTATAGGTGGTTCTAAACTAGAGAGAGATTTATGGACACAGAAAATAGCTCCAGTTTGAAGGTGCCTCCATAAGCCTGAGAAGACCTGGCAGCAGGGCCAGGAAAGACAGTGTGGAAAAATGCAGAAGTCAGCACCTGGAGCAGAAAGCCTGCCCCATGTGATGGTATAGATCAGGAAGGCAGTGACTGAACATCATTTACAACTTCCATCGCCTGGATATGCTGCTGTCATGGAACAGCTGAATACCCAGGTGTTCTGTTCTCATGAACCTTGGTATAGTCACATTTTGCCTGTTGAGGGCATGGCACAATTATCCTAACTCATGCAGACAGCATGATTCAACCAGCAGGACAAAAAGTTATCCTTTAATATTTTATATTTTTAATATTAAAAGTTATCTTTTAAATATTTTTTCAGTAGAATATGTTTTGTTTTATAGAGGTACAGTGAATGCTCTGCATAAAAATTCATGGCCAGTCTRGCTTCCTGAATATGTCCAGTTTACAACCACGGCTTCTAGGCCCCAGTAGATACCCAGACTMATTACATTAGTCTTGAAGTGGAATAAGTTGGTAAGCAGAAATTCTTTTGTTATCAAACCATGGCAGACTTATGATTTAGTATAGAAATATAACCACGAAAAGGAATGAGTTGGCATACTGCTGTGTACTGAAAATTCCAAAGAGTCCAAAACTGCCTCTGATTCAACTTCAGCGTTCAGGATTTCATCCCAATATCAAAGATCAGCACTAGAAAAGCTCAGTTGTTCAGTACTTTATTTTCTTAACACTTTTTTTCTTTTTTTTAGTTTGGTGTTGTTCTATGCTAAGGTTAGAGGCAAGCACTGTTTCATATGAAGTCAAATTTGCATTAGGAATTATTTTCAGCAATCTCACTGAAGGAATAACCTCCTTTGTTCTTGTAGCTATATACTTGCTGTCAGTTATTTTCCATGACATATTTWTTGGATTACTCATATTAACAATAAATAGCTCCAGGTGAGCACAATAATATTCTCATTCCTACCTACTCTTTTTTTATTCTCTCATAATTCCTGTAATATTAATTCTTAATGTTTACATGTTATACTAATAAATCTAAGATTTTCTAATATAGTGACATGTTTCTTGCAACATTTTAATTTATTGAAATGTTTCAAAAGAAAATTTAAATACATTTCTGCATTGATATACATATACACTTACACTTATTACAAAACATGTTGYTCGTTAGAACACATATAAAAAGTACAATTAAAAAAACAAACAGCTGGAATCTGTCACCTTTCAAAGTGCAACAAGAATTTTCCAGGCTCTTTTTGATAACCACAACTTTAATGTAATACAGAAGCAGAAAAATAAATTACACACAAAAAATCCATTTCCATGCTAATGGAGTGTGTTGTATAAGACTGTTAGCATGCTTTCAGGGAGCAAATAGATGTTATTTAAGAAACTCACTTCTTAGAATAAAGGTGTACATTAAAATTGCTGTATGAAAGATGCTAGTCAGCTAAAAAAATCTATTTCTTCCTAATGAAAGCATTTATTTCTAAGTAGAAAATGCCAATGAGAGCAATGACTGGATAAAAAGCAGTGAAGAACTGTAAAGTCTGGGATTTTCCATTTCAAAGTCCTTTAACTGGCTTCACAATAATGGTTTAAAAATGAATAATGTAAGATCAGGAAATTCTGTGGTTGTCAACTGACAAAGGTTTTTGCCAGTTTTCAGCCTGTACAAATGAAATTCCTCCTGAAAAGCCTTTAACTGGGGGGAAAAAACCAAATACAAAAACAAACAAAGAAAAAAAAACCCAAACAGAAACTCAACGAAACAAAACAACAACAACAACAAAAAAACCTAAAAAAMCCCACACCACAAAAAACCAAAACTGCAGAGATTTTAGCTGATAACTGCCATAATCAAAGCTGAACAGAGAAAGAAATGCTCCGTGTGTGTGCATGTGCATTTGCAAGTGTATATGACTGATTGAGTCTGAGAAAGAGAAGGAAATTGTGTTTATACACTAGCAGTTCTTTGCTTACATTTTTTCATGTTACATAAAAAGATTAGCAGACTTCAAAGCAGACAGGTAAATGACACAGTCACGGCTGCCTGTTGATAAGTTCTGCTCTCCAGCAGCTCTGCTCAATCAGTCCTCCTGCACTATGCAGTCTATAATATATTTTTTTATTAGAAGAGAGAGAACACTGATGTGTGTAAAAGCCAAAGTGGAAGWGGGCTGGGAAATGCAACAGCAGAGTGATTTCTTCCACATGCAATCTGGTAATTTGCTTTGCTGGAGGTGTTGCTCACCACCATTTTCATTGCAATCATTTAGGGAGATAAATGTGTGCTCCAACAAATGTTCAAAGAGAGCAAAGCTGTAAAAAATTTGAGACTGTTTTCCATTTTTAAAATCTATCTTTTATCTTTCACATACAATGCTAGGAACTGCATATGTTTGTAGAGAATGTTTTCTTCCTTGAAGTTTGAGTGTTATGAAATACAGAAGATCCAGTGCAATTTCCTCCTGTTTTTTAGCAATGGTTAGACTCAGATTTGCCACCTAAGTAGTACATAAATGAAACATATTTGTATGTGTCCTATCTATTGCAGTTCTGCTTCACATGTGAATATTAAATATCTTTTGGAGAAGGTGGGAAGCCTTTCTCTTTCAGCTGAATCCCTTAATAATATTTATTTTGTGTATGAATGGGTTTTCTTCAACACATAATGTATTTTGTAGAGTTACTAGATTAGGCCCTACAGACTTAAAAGAGGAAGAAATTTAAAAATCTAGGCCCATGAAAGGACATTTCAAGAAAACTAGGTATCTAGCTGGTAAATGATAAATAGGTGAATGGGCAGCAGCAGAAATGACAGAGTCAAAGGAGGAATGCAGGCAGCCATAAAGTCCTTATATGCAAAATATATTTTGCCAAGGCCYTGAATATTGGTCTTAGACAGGACAAGAGTTTAGGCTTGTGAGTTTTCTGTGTGAATCTAACTTGCTTGTGAGTTAGGGAGCAGTTGCCCATGTTGGTTTCCTTCAGCTCCCATTCTGCTCTCATGGGTGAAACTGTGGGGTGTTTTCCCAGTAACTGCAAGGCAGGATATATACGAGTCTGTAATCCTCTTTCTGGATACTCCTGGTAGTTGGAAGTCTGAGYATCCCATGAAAGATAAAGAAATGTACCCAGTGTGGTGTCTCCCTGGGAGCTGTTCAATCTACCAGCACTTCTCACCTAGACAGCGTTGGTTTGTTTCTCCTTGTCTTGGCTGCAGCAGCCACATCAAACCATTGTGAATGCATCTAAGCTTGGCAGAAGGATGGATTTATGCAAATTACACTGACTATGCATAGACTTTGAGTTTAGTGAAGGAATTGGCTGTTCTAAAAAGCAATATTCTATTTTTACATAGCTCAGACACCCACAAAGTGGTGTGGCAACAAGTGGCAGGAGAAAAGATCCATCGAGAAAAAGAATGTAGCATGTATTTTTAGGRTGGGACACTCTTTCAACATCCAGATTTCTACTATTAGGACCACAAAACCTTTTTTTCATTTTCTCAGATGAAAAACTTAGGAAAKATTCCAACCCTACTGTCTTTTTTAACCTAGCATTTAGGACTTGCTGAAAGTTTGTGGGATCAAATTCTAATTCCAGATCTCTTAGGTCAAAAGTTTTGATCTTGAGTTTTTCCCAAATGAGTTCTCCAAGCATTGGGCAAATGTTTATGTATATATGAAAATTTGTCTTTCTTCTGCTTTTGTTTTGTTCAAGGGAAAAAGGAATAAGAGTCATTGGTTTGGGCTATATTTACAAAAAGGTAGCAAATGTGCAAAGCTAGTGCCAATGGAGATAGCTGCTGAAGCTGAAACAATGTATGCATATGAAGRCAATGTGGCATCTGGGCTACTTAACTCTACTTAAAAGCAGGGTATTTGAGCTTTTATTGGCTGCTGCTTTAATTGTTTATGAAACTCTCGAGACTCAAGCTGTTATCTCTGCACAGCATTGCTYTCCACCATATATTCATGCGAGCCTAACTTGAACTAGCTTTACGGTCTTTACACCATATTTTACTTCATGGAATAAACAAACACCCTATTTGATTCCTCTCTCACAACCATGGAACCTTACTGGAGGGGATATTTTAATTTTTGCCTTGGAGTTAGAAATCCTAGACCTGACTTTATTCTTGGCATCTGCTATCATGTAGCAGCACACAAGTGGAAGTAGGGTGAGACAACTGGGGTGTGTAGAGATACCGTGTAAGTGAGAAGGGATGGAGTTCAGAAAGCTGGAGCTCATCTAGAGCTGAATATGGTGAGGGTCATGAAGGGAAATAAAAAGGGCTTCTCCAGGCATGTAAGAAGAAAGTGAAGGCTACGGCAAAGGAGACCACAGTGCTGATAGGTTTGGGTGACAAAGGTCATGGAAAAGGATGAGGTACTCTCAGAGTGCTTTCTTCTACTCTCACTAGAATGATTTGTTTTTAGGAACCACAGACTCCTAAGACTAGAYGGAAGGCCTGGAGAAAGGAAGCTTTACCCATAGTACAGGAAGCTTCAGGTGTGGAATATTTAAAGAAACTGGGCATGCACAAAGTCCATGGAAACTGATTCTTATGAAAATACAGTTTTTTTCAGTCCTTTCTGAATTCAGAGGTGTTATTAAATATGATACAATAGGATATGTATTTTCCTTTTCTTGCAATAGCTGCCTCATTTGAAAAGAACTCCTAGCCTTGTACTTATAATTCTGYACACATTTACACAGTCTGACCTGGCAGTCAATTGACATCTGATAAGCAAAGAATAAAGAGAACTGCATTCACTATTATTTGTAATCTTTAAAATTCGGTGTGCATTAGATTGCTTTCCTCTTTTTATCTTCATTTCTTTCTGGCCAACCTCTGAAATCTGGAACAGTTCCTGAGTATTAAATCTGTCTGTTAAAACACATTGTCTGAGACTGTTGTCACTATTTAGGTTAGTGGAAAATAAATGCTGATAAATTATTGTTCAATGTGTCTTGTTTATCAAATGCTAACAGTGTTAATTATTCTACTCCTAGAAATTTTACATATGAATTATATTTACAATTGAGTGAACTATTTGTTATAACCTAGTATCTTTTTTACTGATGTGAAAACAGTTGTCTAAATTAGACATCCTGAGGCATTTTCCTCATCCAGAGAAATACTGTTTCATTGAAATAACATACACATGGTCAACTCTCTCCTTAGAATCAAATAGGCTTATATTTTGGTCATGTTTTCCCCCTTGCTAAGGTATGTAGCATTACACAAGCTTTAGAAAGACAAGGATATTAAAAAAAAATGCATTGTGCGTATAATGATCTATCCCAAAATTGTTTGTCACATTCTTTTCAAATTCTCTTCTTGCTCTTTGTTGATTTTCACATAGCTTCTAGTGAAAAAAAAMCAGCTTTCAAGATATTGTTTCATAACTTCCATATTGTTGAATGAAGCTGTCAATTCAAATGTTAATATACTCAGAAACTTCTTGTGTTCTGTCCCAAAATTCTTGTGAAAATGTCCTTTCTAATTAATTTACTCCAATGGAGTGTGTCATACCAATGTATTGAAATAACTCATAAGAATTATAAAACATACAACCCAAAATGCTAAAGTCAGACAATCTTTATCTTTATAAGGTGCTTTTGCAGCTGCTTTGGGTAAAAACATTTTATTTCATCGCAGTTGTTTATCAATCCTAAAGCATTGCACCTATCTTGATGTCCTCCACAGTTTATTCTACAGTAGACTTACAGAAATTTGTATCAGATGTACAACAATTTTTTAAAAAATTTTTTTGTTTGGTTGTTTTTTGTGGAGCTTTTTCCCATTTAAATTTAATATATTTATGTATTAAATGTATCTGTATTTATTCAGATACATGCAGAAAAGCATCCCCATCAGCACATCAGCACAGCCTTGGCATAAGTCCCAGCTGGAACTGAAGGGTTGTAGGAGTGACAGTAAGATTGCTTTGTATAATTCCCCTTTCCACATGGTAGTCATGGATAATTTGAATAAAGTAAATGTATGAAATGGAAAGTGTTAGGACAATATCATCAAAGAGCACTTCATCAGACAGATGCAAAAAAGAGAATACTTTCAAGAAAAATCTATTCCTGATACCACTTGTGCTGTAGTGTGATCTAATTTAAACAGGTCCCTTGTATATTGTCTTATTCCTTTACCCAATATAGTCTTTGCAGTCATCCTAAGGGTGCTGAAAACATGTTTGCGCGGAGCTRGCAAGATTAAATGGCCATGGAATGTTATCTGTGAGAACTCTTAGGATACTTCCCTGACCTTTACTGATGCTTCTTTCTGATGGGAATATTGYGTGCAGCATGGAAAGATACACAGGTAGGTGAGTAAGTAAAGCCAACTTTTAGAAATTTTTATCCTAGCTGTAAATACAAAAGTTTCTATGAGCTTGTTTCCTCACCTGCTTTCTTTCTCTTTCTTTGCTGTAGCACCCTGTGCAGTGTCCTCTCTGAATATAAACAAGATTTTCACCAGAAAAAAAATTTACTCTTTCATATTTTATTTATCTATTTATTATAAGTCTTTAGGAAGGCCTCCAAAGTAGATTTATTTCCTCTGCTACCTGGATGCTGTTGTCAAAGATGAGTGTTATGACTGTCTTAACTCGCCAAGCTCTATTATGTTGTTTCATTGTCACTAACACATCTGAAATCTAATGCATTTTAGTCTACCATAAATGATGTTTTCATGACATGTTTAATGCTTTCATGGTTCTCCTAGACAGAAATGGAGTTTTGGAGCTTAAAAAATAGTTCACTATCTAAAATATTGAGAAAAAGGAATTTATTCTTGTGGAACAAAGAAAACTTGGATTTCATAAACCTGACTAAATCATAGCATGACTGATGTGTTAACTTCAAAGCATCATTTCATGTTGATTAAGTGTTGAGCTTGGAGGCAGACAGCAGTTTTGCTTTCCAAGCCTTTATATTGCTATGTCCTGGTATTAATACCCTCCCATATCAGTTCAGATCACTTAGATGCTCTTATTGAAACAGAAAGAAAATTTTGAAGATCTCCTCAGTCAAGCACTATCCTGCTTCTTAACAGAATGATGTGAAACTGCAAATATGAATGCTGCCATTGGAAGAAAATTTTTCTAGGTTCACTCAAAATTATAAACAATAAATAAGTATTGTATAGGTCCTGCCCTTGAGAAACTCCAAAGGTTTAATGATTTAATTTGTATTGTGAGCATTTCAGTCTAGTCTGGGTAGCAGCTAAGGACACAGACTTTTCTGCCACTTTCATCTACATAACATAGTCTAATGTAAGGTCCATGATTGCCAAGTCTGCTTGAGGGCTTCAGAGAACTGACTGTCCTCAGCTTGGAAACTCAGTAGGCAGAAATCAYCACAGTATATGCATGTGAGATTCAAACTATTTAATCCCTTTTGTGCCTATTTAATTGAATTCTGTATTTTTTGCATCACAGGACATGACAATTTCAGTTCAATGGTGATATTCAAAACTAGGAAAATACAACAGAGAACTGGTTTTGCCTTTTTTTGAATACATCCTCCCTCTGGCAAGAACAGAAAGACAGACCTTACACASAGTCTTTCTCATAATGTTTTCTCATTCTATTCTCCACTCCAAGAGATGAAAAGGCTATATGAAAGCAATTTTAGCAACATTCTTGTGTAGGAGATGAAGTTCTTCCTTAGATCTACATGACTCACAGTAGAATGGTTTGATTCAACCCAGGGACTATGCAGTAGCGCTTGTTATGTCCTTCATTACCCAAAGTGATTAAAACACTGTMATTGGAAATGGCTTTGAACAGGCCTAACAGGGACAATCAGCTAACCTCCATTCCAATAAGGTCACATCTTTCTGCTGGTGTATCTGGCTTCTGCAGTGTCACAGCTTCCCCTCAGTACAAGCTGGAAGAGACAGATTTGCTTGCCTCAGGTCACTCTTCTGCCTAATGTAGTTAGAAAGGCTCCAGTTTCACCAATTTGCAATGACACTCATAGGCTTAGACAAGGACAGGCTTTGATTATTCATCTTTTCCTTATTCTTGCCAAGGCAAAGGAGGACCAGATGTCAATTTTTCAAAATCTCCCACTTTCATGCATGTAAGATTTTTTAAAGAAGGAACAGCCCAAGGTAAGTTAGGCTGCCTGTTATTTCACACTTTATACATTTAATTTTAAACTATGCTATGTCTTCTGAAAATGCAGGACATGATTTGATGCTCCCTCATACAATTCTTCTTTAGGAATTAATTCTTCTTGCAAAGACACAAAACAGAAAGAATAACTTCTTTCCCAGCTCTCAGACAGCTTCCATGTCTTCAAGTCACCTTTGTTAAGCATGGAAAACATTGTGTAGGGTACTGCAAAACACAAGATCAGACATTTAGKCTTGGGATGTTTCCTCTGGGCTGTCATTTCTAGACTCTTTCAATTATAAACTAGCAGGTAACACTCTTTTCATAAGCTACAGGTACATGATTTCAGAAGTATTCTTTACAAAAGAGACTTTGTACTTTACAATTTCATAAACTTTTTTTTTTGTCAAAGAAACAGATCGAAACTGGTAAGTGGTTTATTTAGCCTGGTAATACAGCAAAAATAACACCTTTTTTAAAATTAACAGATCTTTTGCTGTACAATTATGCAAATCCACATGAAATTCATCAGGACCTTACACAAGACACAAGGTTTAGACAAAGGCTTGCTAAATCCTTGTGAGCCTTCCTATGCTTTTGGTGGTCATCATCTCCACATCCTGAGAGGTGGCTTCTAGAAATGGTCACCCTGAAATGGCTTTTCCTTCATTTCAATTTCCCATTCCCAGCTTTAAGCATGTTTTATTGACAGAGGCCCTTTTTATAAAGCTCAATTTTCTGACGAAAAAGCAGCAGTGACCATTTGAACTTTTCACCGGGGAGGCTGCAATCCAGGAACCAACCAAATTCGTGAAAGCCTTTGACCATTTCTTCTACTTAATTGACCAAATCCATCTAGAAGAAGTACATTAAAAGCTAAAGAGTATTTTCTCTGTTTTTGGAGTGCATTGTACCTTTCATGCCTGCAGTGTGGGGTTTAGTTGACAGGTTTAATTGTTCCCAGACTCAGCAATCCTCATTAGTTTGCATTCAGTGCTGTGTCTTTTATGGATGGTAGATTATTTSACATGACTTGGTATTGCAGAAATAGTTATTTCCAAGCTACTGCCAAGAGACTGCAAATTATTTTCATCTAACACTCACAGGTTTATACTTTCACATTCTTGTACCCAATCCTAATGAACCTTGCTTAAAAAGGAAAATTCAAGCATGACTATCTCCTCATTGTAATTTCACACAGATTATTTTAAACAAATGGGAGTGTCTTGAGACTTGCACAGTGTAGATGCCAAGGAATATCCAAATGCTCGTTGATTACATTAACAGTTTTGGTCACGGGTGATGTAATTCTCACCTATGACAGTTCCTAACATAGAAATATAGAGGGGTTGGTTGCTGGATTGCCTAAATTGCATATTAAAATGCTTTGCTGTTAGACCATCTGCATTTCAACATTCTGGGAATGATGCTGATCCATTCTCTGAGAGCCACAGGAATCAGTAAGTATCTCTGGTATAATAATAAATAGCAACAATTATTATGCTGCAACAACAGCTTACCTATAAACTGAGTTAAGCTTGCTTCATGTTGTGTTTATGTTCATGTCATTCGTATCATTCAGAATCCCTTAAACATTGGGGATTAATTTGTTTGTTTATTTACTTTTCAACAGACATCCAGTACTAACCTGTGTTGTGTCTCATGTTTCTACACTATTTTTACAATTTTGTATACTCTTTATAGAAGAACTTTCTATAGAGAGGTGAAAATTGAACATAACACTTAGGCTATGTGCATAGAAAACTGTTTTTTTTGGCTGCCTTGCATTCTGAATTCCTTCTTCCAAGTTGCATTCAGTTAGCTACTCTTTATTTGAGCAATGTCTGCAGTTTTCTTGAATTTTCTGGGACWATTGCCTGACTTGATGGGACAAGAACTGATGCATAAAAATGGTGACATATGAATACAGTCTTTACCAAGAGCTCATTTAGGCTTGTCTACCAGATCTTTGAATTTACTCAACAATTTACTGTTATTTCTCAAAACTTATTGAGTGAGATATAACCGATGATTTCAATCTGGATTTCTACTTGCTGCTGCTCTGTGGATGTACTTGATTTCATTTCTGCTGYCCTGATTTTAGTTATATTATATGCCCAGGATTAATCTTTCGTCATTGCTTTGTGTGAGTGGTTGTGCAGCTCTCTTGAAGATGGTGCCTACAAATTTCCATTTTCTTCTGTTGTTGATGTCTAAACCAAATATTGAAAAATATTCCTGAAGTTTCTCAGTTGGTTCTCAGCTTAGTCTATGAAGATTTTTCAGGAATGAGTGTTCACTAAATGTAGATTGGAAACATAGTCCTGCCTGTAAAAATTATGTCTGCCTTAGCTGTTTCAGCACCAAGTTGTGATTTAATGATGTTGGAGAGTTTTATGATGTCTGAACAGTTGCGCATTTCATGCTGTTCAAAGTACGTGCTCAACAAATTCATGGCCTGTAGTTATGACTTTTGGCTTGCTCTGTGCATTGGTTTACATTGAGTATGAAATGTTTGCTCAGCTAAGTGTCAGCTCCTACAATACTGATTAGGTCTATCCTGCATTCCCAGCTCATCCAGAAATAAGCTGGCAGTAGGTATTAACTGCCGTTAGCATTGGATCCTGAATTCCAGAGTTTGCATTGTTTTAATGGAAGAAGCGGCTCACATCAAAGCCTTTTTGGGTTGTTTGGGGCCTTCTGGAGAGATCCAGCTACTGTATCACATGGATAAAGCTTGTCCCCTGTGCTACAGGACTGCTGTCTGGAAAGTGTGTGGATTTTGGTCTGCAATGTGCTGCCTGCTCAAAGCACTTTTCTTTGGCTCACCTTCTCATTGTATCACTGCAGGCTGAGATAGAGAATTCAGAAGAGGCTTTTCCTTGTTGTTTTTTAATATGATGGATGTGTGGACTACGGGACAGTAGTTTACCACTTCCACGAATGGTTAAATCTTATTTATTATGATGTGTCTCAGCTTTCAGCCTTTTAGTTTCCTTCGGTGCCAATATAACCAAAACAGTAGAGTTCAAATGTCCTCAGTTTCAGCTTTCCAGCATGTGGCCACTACTGSAACACACTTGGTTGTCATTTCAAGTTGTTACTGTGGTTCTGGATTCCTTTTTCCTTGACCTCCATTTCTATGACAACGAAAATGTCATCAGAATTTTTAATTGCTGGGAGATCCTTACTGCTTGGTTATAACAACCCCAGTTTTTGGCCATAAATTTATCTAACTCTACTGTTTAACAAGGCATTGGAATTTGAATTCATTAATGCCTTTGCTCTGAATAAATGTGGTTGGTTTTCTTGATTGTTGTTAGTGCATGGTTGAAAATGTATCRCAGCTAGACTCCAATTCATCTTTGATCTTGCATTACAGTTTTAGTTGAGTAGCTTGCAGTCTTCTGCAGTGTATTTCATGGGAAATCTTGGATTTTCTTAACTCGCTCCTGACATTCCCTTCTCTGCATCTCCAGTGATCACGGATTCTGTTTTTAAATCTTCCAGTGTAACAGCGCAAAAATTGTTTTCAGACCATATTCGATGGTAAACGAATAGAGCTGCCCACCATGTTGGCAAAACTTGAGTGTGGTCTGCAGATTAATTAATTGGTAATGCCAGAGGAGAAGAGACACAATTTCTGGCATGACATGTAATCTGCACGTGAAGACTGCATCAACCACTTTGAGCCTGGTTTACCTGCTTCTGTGAACTCCAGTTAACCAWAGGGCCAATCAAAGTCAGACAGCAAAAACAACTGCAACTTCAGAGGATTCCAAATTTTATTATCTTCTTCATAAAAAATGCCCTGACATTAGATGTTGTATGTCACTTTCAGGCAGCCTGAGCTCAGTGTGAGTTCAGATTGCTGACAAGAGCATTGTGACTATATCCGAGTTTATTATGAAGGCATAACCTTCATAGATGTTTTGCAATCTACCCTCACCAAGATATCATTCCTACAATGTTGGTGGCTTTGCTCTTGCCACTGCATGCTATAGTCAGAAATAATTTTTCCATAGCTAAATCAATCTTTTTTCAATAATTTATCCAAAAATCTCTGGCTAGTCTATAATATGGAAACTTTCATGTCTCTGGTGTTGAATCAAAACTCAGAGTCCACAGTCCTCCTGCACTCAAGGTATATCCAGCTCAAAGCTGGGTGACCTTGGCTCTGCTATGGCAGGATGGATATATGGCAGGGTAGCCTTTCCAGGCTGATGCGCATACAATAAACATTGTAGTATCTCTTTAAATTTCTGTAACTATATCCCATAACTACTGAGGGTATTTGCTACAGGAATATATGAATGCTTTTAATGAGCAATTAAACCTCTATCATACTAGTGATGTTAGACATAAAGTGTAGAAGTTCAAATATTTTTAAAAATCTAAAYGTAAGAGAAACATCTATCATGATATATTTTTGGAATTCACGTCACTGTTTTTTTCTCACACAAGTTTTATTTTGAAAATTCTTTACTACAACATTTAAAAATTATAATGTTCTGAGTGCCAAACCAAAGAAGGGATTTGTTAAATGGCAATACTTTGGATATTGACTATTTTTTTAAAAAAAAAGAAAATTAATTTTGGAAGAGAAAATTTGCTCCACATAAAAGACTGTCTGAACAGAAATTGGCCATTGCTCAATTAAAAAATAACAGCATAAGGCTTTAACTCCTGGTTTTATTTGATTCCTGGAGTGACAGGAAGAGTCAGTGAAAATTTTCTAAAAGTTCATTATATTGTACTATGAACTTTGAAGTATTGTATATAATATTTTTCAGTTTTCAATGTATTCTGAAGAGACACATTGAAAAATCATATTGCAAACTTTTTGATGTTTCTAGACCTAYAGAAAATTTAACATTGAATAATTTCATAGGAATAAAACCTTAGAAAGAAGAACAGGGCAAGAGCATTGTTCATGTGCTGGTGGCTATTCCATGGCAGCTGTTGGGAAGGATCATCAGTAATGTTCTAGGATCACACCAGTTTCACTGCAAAACCGCATGGAGAAGAAAAAGTGATATAGAGATGAAATTGTTTCCTTGGATGGAATGGGTACTCAGGATAGGTGAAGAACAACAGCCACTATTGCCAGTCACCTTGCAGAGAGACAAATTTGATGATTTTAATTACTACAGTTCAGGGCCTTTTGCCCTTTGATATATCTAACATTACCCTGCCCAAACTCTGTGCAATTTTGCACCACTGCTGTTCTCTCCAGGGCTGTTATCAAACCTGTAACGACACAGTGTCCCCTGGGTCTGCTAYGATGCATCTTAGCCATGATTTCTGTCTCACTATTCTCTTCACCAAGTGCAGATTAGGTCCACAATGCTGACATTCATGATGCTAAATATGGTTGCTAGATCTGCTTCCAAAATGTGGGTGTTAAGAATTTGGTTTCCCTCACAGTGAGGATGGAAAAATTAGGTCTTTAGGTCTACAGTGAATGTAGAAAATCCTCAACAGCTGTCATGTTGAGAGGAGTTAACAGGTTGGAAGCAATAAGGGAAATTATGACTTTTAGAACATAGGAATATGCAGCCAGCTGACATTTTGGAATTATATATACCATGTTCACCAAAGCAATGACTTTGACTTAGGTTCTCTCTTCATAGCCAGGATGTTGCCACCAGGATAGGAAATAATTTTTCATGATCTCTTCTTGCATTTTGGTGTATCCTTCTTGTGAAGTGAATCACCCACTAGTTCAGGTCACCCAGTTGCTGATAAGGCCATTTCTTGGAGTGGGAGTTTAAGCTCCTTYTAGCAGGAATGATATGGACACATGCATGATAAATGTTATAATCTTTAAATTCATGGAATAAATGAGGCTGGAACATCATAAGCACCACTGCCAACTTCACCTTTCCMGCTATGTTTTCTGCTGATTTCTGCCAGGAGGTAATGTGAATAAATGGAGCACTTTTTAATACTACATGAGGTAGACAGAAGACAAGAGTTAACAGGTGAGTGTTGTAGAGATAATGATGTAATGTTCACCTGTGAGCCTAAAAGTTCTGTGGGAATTTTCAAATGGAAGAGCAAGTATCTACAAAATTGGGCAGAGAGTTTGAGAATATCACTGATGCCAAAAATAGCTGATGGGATTATAACTTTCCATAACATGATTTCATCATTAATGACATAAATAACAAATGCAAGGTTATTATCTGAGCTGCCTTTTGTTTTGTTGCACAATTTTATGCAAATAAACATGTATTTTGAGAGTATAGTTTGAAAATTAAGACTTCGGTAGATTTCTTGAACTTAACAAATGGAGAACTTCCAATTTTAGGAACGTGCATCTGAAAGAATTCTATGAAATATGATTAAACCTAGCTTGAACATACACTCTAAAAAAGTTATCCGAGTACTTGTATTTACWGTCCAATCAGATGCCTGACATTTTACCAGTTTTGCTATAAAGAAAATGGAAAAAGAAAAAGAGAAATGAAAGCCACAAGGAAAAACAAAAGAAGATATAGAACAAATTGTGTCTCTGAATGCAAAAGAATTGCAATTGGCTTTGAATGCTGTTTCACAGTGCTTATGTTTTACTAACATTGTTGAAAYTTTAGAAGTTTCTCATTTGTAGAGAGATAATCATACTTGTAGGCTGCCAGTCAGTCAATGTAGTGATGGCTTATGTTTTAATTTAGATTGCTTTAGTGGCATCGTACCAGAACTCATAGAGATTAAACTTAAAAAACTCATATACTGAAGGTGTATCTCTGGCAATCTCCAGCCTAAATTCTGCATCTGTAGCCTTGGTTAAAATACTCARTGCAGTATATTGAAACTTCTTTAATTTAAACTGTTACTTTAGTTGAGAAAAGAGCATTTTGGTATCTYGCAGTTGTGTGTCTTTGAATACATGTTTGTGTATTTGTAGAGTGTTAAAGTAACCCCTCTACATTTCCCTGGTAAACCAATGCCTGATTAGTTTACAAACTTGCCATTTCTAGCCTTCTAATTAACCCTCTAACCTTTAGTCAATTAAGAGGGTTGTTTGTTTGCTTTAAAATTATATAAACCTGAGCACATTATGCTGTGAAACCTAACACTTTAAATTCAAAGTACTGGAGCTGGATATTAAGTAAGTAATCACCTAGCTGAGTAGCTGAAAAAGTTTCTTTTACTCCAAATCTCCCAAGGCAYCCACTTCTCTTCAAAAGTGCTCCAGGGTTTCTTTGCATATGTGTTTTATTTTCTATTTATATCTTACGACAGGGGAAGCAAAAGCTTAATTAAATTACAGCTATGGTTTGCCAAAATTGGAACAATATTTTTAGTGTTATAAACAAAGATGATAGCATAATGAGAAATAAAAACCAGTGTGATAAAGCACCTTTATTTTGGTAGGTAAAGAGTATGTTTCCAAAAATGAGTCTTAGGTGAGCCAGCTTCTGACACCTGATTCCTTGAAATAAATCTGCACTTTAGGAGTCTAAAATAATTATTCAGAATTAAGCTTCTTAGTAATGAAAATAATGAATGGAAAATATGTAGCATCAGTGCTCCATTACCACCACCCAAAATTTAAAAAAAATAATTAAAAAAAGGATGGAAATATTCAGATTGTTGGGGTTTTTTTTGTATGAACTGGATATAAGAATCTTTTTAATGACCAGCAAATTCTTGACTATTGACTGAGACTGTCAGTAATTTTAAAATTATATAAGTTAGGGTTTATGAGGATTTGACTTTGTATTTGGAAGTTTAGTGTAATCTTCCCTCTTACCAAGAATTACATGTCACAGATGCTTTAAAACGACAAAAAAGAAAAAAAACCACCAAACACAACCCCGACCCTAAACAACCAACCAACAAAACAAAACAAAACAAAGCAAAACAAAACTAAACTAAACTAAACAAAACTAAACTAAACTTAACTAAACTAAACTAAACTAAACTAAACTAAACTAAACTAAACTAAACTAAACTAAACTAAACTGAACAACAAAAAAAACAATCCACAAACCCCTAACCCTAGATTTATGTATCATAAGGGGAAAAAAATAGTTAGGTAGTCCCAAGTCAAAGTTAAATTTTAGAAAATAAAAGTTTTAAAACCATTTAAATTATCCTATGAAATCGCTGAACTTTTTTCAGACATATTTCAATAATATGTGGAATTATTACCTGCATGATCTCATAGCCATATCTCTGCTAAACTGCAGTTGAATGTTAGTCTTCATTTTTTTTTCTCTTTGATAACTTTCTTGTAGTACAGTAATGTACAGAATTAAGAGGTTTTATTATCAATGGGAAGCATCTTCTACTCTGCAGTAGAGCATGTCACACARTAACGCACTGGAACCATGAAATTTGATAGCATTTTAAAGTTTTCCTCCTTCATTATCTGTTACTGCCTACAAAACCCCACAAACTAAACTTCTGTGGCTGTAAATCAGATATTTTTTATTTTATATTTTCCTGATGGAAAAAGTCTAAACTTTGGAACTGCCTGCATTTTTAACAAAGATTATTTGGTTCAGATTTAATTCTATTTATAGCTAAAGTGTAGTGTTTATTAATCTGTCACTGAATTTGTAAGAGGACAAGATTTTTATGCATGTGAAAGTCTTAATTCTTAAACTGACATAAGAATATGTTTTCACTTAGAGGTGATGCAGAGAAAAATCCTGAAGGAGAAGATGGTGGGGGAAAACTATGTCAAAACTCATCCTTTTTTTAGAATAATGACCTGAATTTTAATAGACAGATGAACACTCCACTATGTTCAATAGTGATAATGCAAAATTACAAGGGAAGGAGAAATTGTCCAATATTTCTTTGGAGGTGTTAATTCACATTTTGGCACCTTGCCAGTATTAGATGACTGGTATATGACAGGTTTATAGAAAACAAAGTACTGGTGTTAAAGCCTAGCAAAGTATTAAAATAATAACTCTAGATGTCTAAGGGGCAATTTTCTCATTCATGAAGATCAAAACCAAAATTYTGAGCCTTAACATTAACTTATGTCAGCTTATATTAATGAAGGYTCTATGTGACATCAATCTTTAAGTTCATATTTGTCTTGTTACTATTATGGGGAATTGTCTAATATTTCTTTGTAGGTGTTAATTTCCATTTTGGCAGCTGGCCTTCAGTAAAACTTTTAGTGTTCTTCCATTAGATATGCCTTTGACATTTATTCTTAGAAAGGTAAATAGTGTTCTAATGTCTTTCATTTTTTAGAGTATACTTACAAAAAGAAAGATGAAGCAGACACAGAAGTGATTTGACCTTTCAAAAAATATTTTCGGCAACTTGTTGCTCTGCTAAACTACTTTGCATAATTCAAAACATGGATTCCAAGAACTAATTAACACATCTATATTTAAATCACTGAAAACTTTCAAAACCTTGTCACAAACATTTTTGAACAGTTTCAAGATGAGACAGAGTACGTGTGACTGTGAAGAGAGAATGATGATATATAAATATATAGAAATTTACTGAAGTGAACAATTCTACACATTTAGTTAAGGATAATTTGTGTCGTAGGTGGGTGTAGAAATGAGGCTGTTTTACAGATCATTTCATTAATAACAGGTCTTTTTTGCTTTACATAAATTTATTGGCAGCTAACTCAGAGCACTGTTTCCATGACCTGATGAGAACAATATCATAGTTTCAGTTCTGTGACTTTAATTTATCTGACTATTACAATGTTTTCATAAACCATAGAGATTTCGAGTCCYCTGAAGGTCATCAAATTGGACTCCCCACTCCTAGGATGACCTAAAGGTGAACCATATGAGTAAAAGCATCGTTCAGATGCTCCTTGAACTCTGGCAGGCTTGCTGACATGAACACTTCCTTGGGGAGCCTGTCCTATGCCCAAACACCTTCTCAGTTAAGAACCTTTTCCTGATGTCCAGCTTGAAACTCACCTCATGCAGCTTCATTCCACTCCCTTGAGTCCTGTCCCTGGTCACTAGAGAGAAGAGATCTGTCCCTGCCCTTCTGCTGCCCGCCTTGAGGGAGTTGTCGATAGCAATGAGGTTTTCCCTCATTCTCTCCTSCAGGCTGAACAGATCAAGTGACCTCAGATGATCCTTGTAAGTCTTGCTCTCCAGGCCTTTCACAGTTTAGATGAACCTCCACTGGATACATTTATAAATTTCTGTCCCTGTCCTTATATTGAAGTGCCCAAACTACACACAGTGTTTGAGATAAGGACCTTCATAGATTGGAGTGGGACAATCACATCTCTCAACCAGCCAGTGATGCTGTGCCTGATGCCCTTCTGGGAGCCAGGGCACACTGCTGACTCATGTTCAACCAGAATCCCCAGACTTCTTTCCACAGAGCTCCTCTACAGCTTCTCATTCTTCAATTTGTTATGTATAAACAGAATATTTTATTGAAGTTAGTCACTTCATCTTACTAAACCAGAGTGTGGGTATTTTGACTGGGTTTTTTTTTGAGGGTTGTTTGTTTATTTGTTTGTTTGTGATTTTTTTTTGGGGGGGGAGGTGAATCTCCCCCTTATAAAAACGACTTAAAAGTGGTTTTTATTTGTTTCATTTCGTTTTGTTGCATGGTTGATCCTTAAGTAGGAGTGACCCGCAGCAGCCAACCTCTGCCCAACCTTTATCGAATAAAAAAAAGCCAAAGCAACAAAAACACTCAATGCATTTTCTCATGAGAACACGTAACAGTCAAGGGAACCTGACCATACACGGTAACCAGACACATAGTAATATTTAGAGGCTTTTTAAAATTCAAGTTTTTWAAAAAATTACTTCTTCTACAGAGAAAGAAAACATTATTTAAAGTATTTCATTAGTGCCTGGTACTTGAAGAAGGGGGTAGGCCTGTGAAATTAGAGTTTATATATGTGTCATTTTTAAAAATGAAAATGAAATGGTTTTATTGTTTTATTTATGCCTATAACTTGAGAAGCAATTTCTACTTTCTAGAAATTCACAGTTGAAGGAAGGAAAGCTTAGAAAAGTATTCCAATTGCTACATGAAGAATTTTTTTTTTTTTTTTTTTGATAAATTATTTTTCTCCTTTGGAAATAATAGAATAGACAGTTTTCTCCTTTGGAAAGAATAGAATAGACCTGTTGCATACCAGCAGACAAAGAAACTTGCAAGAAGTATGCAAAATAAAATAGCTAGTCCTTACCCAGTACAGGTCAAATTAATGTTGTAAAATCCATCTCTGTGGGGTTTTATTAACTCCTAGTATTAGCCTCCATTGTAGCTGTTATATGTATTTAAAAGAATGACACCACTAAGGTACTCTCTACATAGATAAGAGTTAAGAATAACCTTTTCTTAAATATATAGTWGATGTAGTTGATGTATAATGTGTACTGCACTTTGTGGGTGTTATTCAGAGATACAAAAGGTGTTATTCATAATGCCTCCTTTTACTAGAAAATGTATRCTCACTAACTTAGTTTCAAATGCTGTTAAAAGAAAATCTGCAGACAGAGCAAAAGGGCAAAAGGGTGACATCTGGCATAGCAGACTTTCTAAGATCGTTCTGGCACACAGCCTGCATTAAACAGCACATGCTGAAGAAAAAAAAAATGGAATCAAAGAAAAGTGAATACAAGGTATAATTAATTTCTAATCTTTAGTTATTGCAAACCACTCAAAACTAGTCAAAGTGCTTTGGTTTATTATCTGCATGCCTTGCAGAGATTCTGTGATCTCTAAATGACCCAAAAGCAGGTCTGAGGTGTGACATTTTATCAGCCTGATTACAGCCACTCACTGCAGSGTTTTCAAATCACTATACACTTGATTTCACCTTTTCAATTTTCACCTGGATGACTGATACACAAAACCATGCTCACCATTACCAGACCTCATGCACTTTGTTTTTCAGAATGGCTGAAAGATTATATACATGCCATGTTGTTTGAAGTGTGGCCAAATGCATTTTACACTATAAACAAACAGTGCCATGGAAACTATGATATGCATGTCCTTGGAGGAAAATGGTCCATGCATTTCATCTACACAGGGAAAGAAGAGAAAAACAAATATGTAGATGTTATAACTRTTAAACCTACCTAGAGGCAGGGAGTTTGTTTTAGAGACCATGTCTGACTGAGCAAAAAAGTAGAATTAGTGATTTCATTGGCCCATTTTATTCCACCGAGTTCCTTACAGGACCTCTTTGTTTCAGATGTAAATAAGGAGGAGGGGAAAGGAGGGTATTAATTTTGAGTGATCAATAACTCATTGCATTACAATGTGAAGAGTCAATTCTGCCAAATCTCTGAGTTACTGATTCTTTCTGTTTAGAACCTTTTGTGCATCTGAGAGGCTTTGTAGCCTTTTAAAGCAATGCACACACATTCACATTAGGGTGGTGGTCCTCTGCTTTCTGTGGTGTTGCTGAGAAGTCACACTGCAAATTAGCTTTGAGAAATGAGTTTGCATTTATGTAAATGCTTATCTGAAACCAGAGTGCCTCCCTCTTTTTTGATCTGTCTGTTCCTGTCACCTTAAATGAATGTGGAAATGTAACTAACCCAGAGTGCAGTATAAGAGCTTAAAAAAAGGGAAAAACATTAATAATAATAAAAATATAGCTAAGGTACAAGCCTGTACTACACCACATGCAGATAGCAATTTTGCATAGCCTTGGGCTTCTTTAATTATTTTTTCAGATTGTTTTACTTGAATCCTTGCCTCATCATGTTGGTTCCTCTGTTTTGTCAGGCAAAAAAATTGAGGTTTTGTGACCTCTGCTTTTGGAATCAGCTTGGACTGATTGGACACTTGGGGAGCAAGTATTTGTTTTACAGTGCCTGATTGATATACTGTTAATTTAAGTAGATGCTGTGGAAGTAGTATTAYAGGCCAGGGGATTTTATGTTTTTGCTAACAGAAAAGAACGTTTGGTTCTGAGCTCCTCTAGTAGATTTAAAACAGTTTCCAAAAATGCAGTAAAAGCTATGCAGTAACACAAGCCGTGTATTTTGATAAAACCAAGCAACCAAACAAGTAACCAACAAATGTAGTGCACTACTTTCTTGCAGAGGCTGTAAAGAAACTTGGAAAAAGCAAGTTCACTTCTACAGCTCTGTGATAAGCTGTCAGAAAATTATGCATACATGCTAGATACTTCTCTTATTCCAAATTTCTTTACTCAGTTTTTGATGACATGAGTCATCACTGAGATAAATTTTACACTCACCATGAAGAGTCATATTTTATAAAATTGAAGGGGAAACATTATAGATTGGACTGCTGCAGCGAACCATTGCTTTAGGGAAACAATRAGAATGAAATTAATTCTCCATTGAAATAAACCTTGAAGTCTCAACTTATTTTCCCAAGAACATCTGCCTCTCATGTCATACAAACATAAAATTTGGCAGAGTTTACTCATCTTTGCTCAGATGAAGCCAAGAACTAAAATAAACATGGAGAATAATTCAGTGTTGAATGCTGATGGCAGAGATTTGGGCATACATTTTACAGTGATTTTAGCTAGTGCTATTAATTCTTCATGTTTAACAGAATAACATGAGCTGAGGAAAAACTAATGAAAAATAACATTTGAAAAATACATTGTTTTTTAGAATCCACTCTTGTAGTTCAGAAAGTATCTAGAAATCTTTTTCCTGGCCTTAACTAGAACACAAGTATCTAAATCAATTTCTCAATTCTTTTTCCACAGATGTTCTTTTCACCAATATTTATGTTGTAGGAATACCAGTTGCTAAATCAGTTCTTGGCCCTTTTTGAAAGGAATCASCTACACAAATATGTGAAAAATCGGTAAAAATTAATAAAGTTTCTTCTTTTTTTCCTGCAATGAATTATAAGTGCATAAAAGTATTTCCAATATGCTGTGTCTAGGAGATTTAAAAAGAAGAGGATTTTTTAAAATTGCCTCAGATTGCTTCAGATCTGGCTAGGGATTGATTTTTGTCCTCCTCCTCCCATGCTACAAGAAACTAGTACAAGTAAAGCATACACTAATATGGAAGAAATTTCTGAACATAAATGTATTTAATTTGAGTTATCAAATAAATGGTACTTGGTATTAATCTATAAATTGCTCTAAATTGGTAGTGAGCTATAAATGTCTAAAATGAAAGGCAGGCAAAAATTCTCTACATATATGAAAGAAGGAAGTATTTCAGGAACACAGAATGCATTTTTCATGGGATTTCTCACCACTTATSAGTGTTCATAAAAGCATCCACACATTTTCAATCTTGCATCAACTGTTTTGTTGAGAATTATGTTTGATGGAGGGAAATTACATACTTGTAGCATACTAATTGAGCTGGTGGTAGTATGAAGCTAATTTTTTAATCTCAACTGCAACAAAGTAACCTTTTGAAAATTCTGCAGCATTATTATCCTGCCAGCTGTGATATAAAATCTGCCTAATACTGGCTAATAGAACATGCTGTAAGGGCATGATCCTAGGTGAAAATATGTGGGGGAATATTGCTTGCCAGTTTGACTTCAGACAACTGCTTTGCTGGCTCCTTTGCTGGCAAAGGAAATTGCTTGTGTTCTCCASGAAAAGAAGGAAACAAAGGCTGTACATGACAAAACCCTTAGTATGAAAGAAGATGGCACAAATGTCACAAATGTATGTGCCAACATTGTCATAGCAATAAATTATGGGTTTAGTGAATTCATTTGGATTACATTTCATGTTATTTCCCATTCTTTTTTCAGTTTATTGTAAGAAAGAGACAATCCCATGACCAATTCATCAATCCAAAAACTGCAAATCTTGGATTATGTCTCTATTATCTACTGATCCWGTGCAGTTCACTGGATACATATAATGAATTTGTTGATGTTGAAAACTACCTCTTTCATTTGCTTCATATTTGGGTGCTGTGCTCCACTTAGGCTTGGATTAGCCTCATGAACTGACATGCTCACTGCATGTATGTCTCATTCTTGGTCACCTTATGTCATGGTTGAAGCCCAATGAGAAGCTCAGCCCATGCTGCTACTCAGTCATTCCCCCCAGCCCCTCTCCCCCCACCTATGTGGGATGGAGGAGAGAATTGGAAAGGTAAAAGYRAAAAAACTTGCGGGTTGAGACAAAGACAGTTTAACAGGCAAAGCCAAAGCTGTGCTTATAAGCAAAGCAAAAAATAAAGGAATGAATTCACCACTTCCAATGGRCAGGCAGGTGTTCAGCCATTCCCAGGAAAGCTGGGCCCCATCACAGCTAACGGTGATTGGGGAAGACAAACACCATCACTCCAAACATCTCCCCTCTTCCTTCTTTTTTTCCCAGCTCTATATGCTGAGCATCACACCACATGGTCTGGGATATCCCTGTGGTCAGTTGGGGTCAGCTGTCCTGGCTGTGTCCCCTCCCAACATCTTTGTGCTCCCCCAGCCTCCTCACTGGTGGGGTGAGAGGCAGAAGAATCCATGACTCTGTGTAAGTTCTGCTCAGCCACAGCTGAAACATCCTTGTGTTACCAGCACTGTTTCCAGCACAAATCCAAAACACAACCCCATACCATCTACTGTGAAGTAAATTAAGTCTATCCTACACAAAACCAGCACACTTTTCCTCTCAATCAAAGCTGTCCAAAAGCCATAATTTTTTTATTTTGAATATTTGTGTTCCCATCAGGATTTTTAAAGTATTTAATGTATTTCAGGATTCCAGTTTAGAGCCCACTGAAAATGAGTCCAGGCCATGAACTCCAGAACTGCCCTTCAAACTGAATCCACTCCCAGGGAAAGAATGCAGACTTTATTCACAAGAACCACTAGTGTTCCAAGATAGCTTTATTAACTCCCATTGTATTCAAACCATAGCATAGAAATTGGTGGGCCTTTAAAAAATGATAAACTGTGCTTTCTTTTCCTACAAATTGATGTATAACAGGCAAAGAGCAAACAACTTTGGGTTTGGATSCTTGCCACTGGCTGTATAGGGAAAGTTACCTGCTTTACATCTGGCTGCCAGGGAATACCATTTCACCTCTAAATGACATTAAACCCACACRATTTCCCTCTCCAAACTGAGCTGACTCTGTATGCCTCCATTCCTTGAGGTCAGTTTGTGCTGAAGTTGGAAAYTGGACTGAAATCTGCAAACYTGATTGCAGTCTGTAAATAAGGATCCACTAATTTGATTAACTTTGGAAGTTGTTTTCCTTTTTTKTTGTTGTTGTTGTTATTCATCTAATTAAAGTAATTGTAGTTAATTGAAAAGTCATGATTGGCTTAATTAGATCTGAAGATGCAAGACGAAAATCACTAACGATGAAGATGGAATTGATTTGATGGAAAACTACTCCAAACAGAAGTGTGGTCTGAGCAGCATGGATCTCTTTAGAGAAAAGCATTCAAGAAATGTAGTCATTTTTTTCTTTGCAGAAGCAATRAGCAGATGTAGGACTGTTGTCCTGAAAACAAGTTGAAATAGCATTGATTTGATAAATCTGTCCAGCCCTGCCATCTCATATAATGAGCTTCATCTTTCTAATTGTATTGCCAGCTGCTTTAGTTTTCAAGAGCTGGTAGGGATGGAAATTTTATATTGTTTAGGGAAGTAGGCTGTACCCAACACTGGTCCTTAGGAGGATTAACGTATGTTGGGGAAAAGCTCAGACCACATTAAAATTCAGTGGAGTTTTAGATAGTATGGTGTCCCTTGACTTGATAAGGTCAATTTATAATAAATTTATATACAGAAAACTTATGAATTGAAATGTTTTGGTTGTGTCCCACAAGAAATTAGGCAGCAGGACTTTGTTACTTGGTACCCATCAGAAGGAGGTCCAGACTGCCTCCATGGGGCTCATGGAAGGAGACTTTGAAGAATTTTGGAGGAGAATCAGCAATGAAATTAGCATAATTATTACTCAGATAAGTTGGCCAGGAATCGTATTGTCTGAGAAAACATTTTAGCAGCTTGACTTTAAAAGTGCATGGCTTTGCTGAAGAGTCAGTTCTATGATTAATGATCTACAATGTTTCTGAGGGATTAAAGATATTTCTCAGTGGAAATGAGGTAAAAATGCAGATGTTAGCCATTGTCCACTCCAAATAATGTTACAAACTACAGAGGGTCTGGTTTGTGCAAGCTCTCACAGGAACACAAGAGAAAAATGAAAATAATTGTCACAAGACTATATTAAAAACTTCATTTTTATTAAATAATTCAACAGAAGGGGTGCAAAAAAGTATTTTTTCATTGGCTGAGAATGATGTTTGTTGTCTCTAGCTCAGAATGAACCAAAAGCCAACACAAAACACTGTGATATAAAAATAATAAGTTTAAGAATTATTATGATTGCACTGAAAGGCATAGGTTAAAAATAAAGAGGAATATAGCCTAATGTAGTTAAAAGAAAGGCTTTGGGGCCAGTGAAATTTTAATTTTGGACCTGAAGAAACAATGAAGACACATTAATTTGCAGCAATTAAAAGCATGCAAAAAAATTAGAAATTAAATGGATGGAAGTGGCTGACTATACCAGATGAAGCATTACTGTTGTAAACTGATGAATTTTTGTTGAATCAGTGAAGTGATACCATTTCCATCAGCTAAGCAATAATTAATTCCTAGGGAAGGAATATTTTCTCTCCTTACCTACTTGGAAATTGCATCAGTAATGACATTATTGTGAGATGGAATTTCAAAAGTAAAAAAAAAAAAAAAATCACAGAGGTGAAGAGTGATAAAGGAAATGTGATTTCAGCTAGGAAAAATAAAGGAGTAATTTCTGCTTTCAGCACAAATTACAAAGAGAACTCAATTTATCGGTAATAGCACATAAAATGTTCCTTCACTTACCAATAAAGAAAAACTGCTCTGCTAATTAAAGTTCAACAAAAAAAAAAAAAAAGCTTAATTCAGCTTCTGCCACTCACAATTTCTGCACTGTAAAAGCCAAACCTACCCAGGTCTGATTCCCTGGGTTTGCATCCCAAGGAGGTGGAGGGAATGTGGTGGCCCCTTGAATATTTTGTCCTCCTCTAAGTTTTGAGACAAATGTTCNAAAAAAAAAAAAAAAAAAAAAACCTTCCAAAAATAAATGTGAACACATATGTCTATTGGAAAGATTGAGAAACACCTGTTCTTCTTCAGAAGACCTCTCAGTGAATGAGGAACATACTGTTCTGAGGAGAATTTATTGGCTATGGTTCATCTCATGTAGCTGCACTACTGAGAGCCTGGCTTGGCTCACATCCCTCGAACATGGACCTCTCCATACAACAGTTTCATGGTTATTTTATTGTTTCCTTGCATCAGTCTGCACCCCTGCATATCAATGGGTGCTGTCCTAAATGGAGGTGAAAAAAATTGCCTTAAATCGCTCATTTTTGTTTGCTTGGTTTGGGGCATCAAGCAGCCTATAACACAATCTTGTAAAAAATTTTTGGATCTCTCTCCAGTGTTCCTTGGAAGGGTTGTGGTGCAAAAGATTTTTGCTTGGCTTGTTCCACTGACTTATATTACCAATATTACAGTTTTACAACAATGTGTAAGTGAGGGATAAATGAAGGATGTGATTCAAAATAGGCATCTCCTTTAGAAAATAAAAGATGCAGAGAAAGATGGAGATTTTGAATCAACACATTCCTTTACTGAAAATAACAGCCACAGTTAATAGCAAGTAGCGAGAAGCATGTTAATATTRTTTTAGATTTTTATATTGATATCTGCAATATTTAGTATCTGCACACAAAGCCTACAAAAAAGGTCAGAAATTTAACCTATAAAAGCTGAATTCTCATATTTAGGGCATAATGTCAAGGAACCCCACCAAAGTGCAAGTATATGATCAAAAATAAAAATTGRTTTTAGGTCAGTGAATTATAGATCCTGCTTATTTGTATTTCTGACATCAGAAAGTTCCTACATCAAAATTTTAAAAATATATTTAGGATGGAGGAAATTTGAGAAATAGGGTAAGTTGAATGTAAGGGCCTGAATTTCAGCATGACATTTTAAAATACTGAGCATGATTTTTTCTACTTATAGGTCAAGTTTGATATTCTAGACTCCCGAGATTCCCAGCTGGTGCTAGAGCTGTTAAATACTCTGAATAATATGATTTCCTCTACTGGGGGCTACAGGGGTGGCTTCTGTGAGAAGCTGTTAGAAGATTCCCCTATGTCTGGCAGAGAAAATATCAGCTGATATCCAAGACCAAGTTCTTATATCCCTAGAACCTTGCTGAATTATTATGACCCTGAATGTATTAAGAACTCTGTGCTCTAATGCAAATTTTACCTGTAATATTTTGATAGCATCCAAAGGTTTTTTTTAAAGTTACAATGACAAGTTGCCTCATGACAGCTGAGTTCTAACCTGCTTTGTCCTTTTCTGAAAACAAAACCAAAAAAAAGCWTGCAAAATAGGGGAAAAGCAGTTTTATGTCAAATGTAAAGCCATTCTATTACAGAGCTTGATTCAAAAGTGGCAGTTCTTACATAAAAAATGATGGTGATGAAAGAGTAAAYGGAGGAAAACACAGTTTTCTATTTCTACAGAGACAAAAAATAATTTGTTTCATGTTTAGGTATTGATGATAAAATATAACCATAAATTTTGAAAGTAATTTTTACAATGTGTAAAAGAAATAGTATTTTTTCCCTTAAAATCCTACTATAAAAATGTATAGCAGGCCACAATTTCTAGAAGTAATTACTTTTTTATTATGATCATGTAGCATCTTGCCTGGTGTGAAGTTCATGAACTGTGGATGCAKTTTTGAGTTACAAAGTCATCCTGAAGTCAGTTCTTGTATAGCAATATATTTTGTATGACAACTCCTTTCAATGTCTCCAGACTGATATCTCCAGTTCATCTGAGTAGCTGAATCGTGAGAAGTTGATGCTGAACAGTGCAAGGTCATCACTTTTTCTGAGATACACAAAATTCCTACTGAACTTCAACTTGGAAGCTGGTTGCAACAACCTACTCAAAAAACTAAAAGAGTCACAGGATACACTGGCTATGTTTTTCTACAAAATGAAATTGCTTTTTCACACATGGTAATTACTACCTTGTGTACCTGTACACAAGCCATTTTAATGCCATAACACTACATTTTAACATTATGATAAAAATAGTCAGTCATGTTTTTGTCACATAGCAACAAGAAATTTAATTAATATCACACAGTCTTTTTTTCCTTTACTGAGAGAGCAAACATTTCTTATAATGTTTTAAAACTGCATGGTTCTATGTACCTGCTCAAATGTAATTATGTACTTCAAAACAAAGAGAAAGAAAATACAAGCTGATGTGAAAAAGATTTTACTGAACTTCAGTGACAGACATGATACTCACAGAGGCAGTGTTTCCTCTGCTTACCATGGGAAACACAGGTCACTAGATGCCAGACCAGGAAAGCTCTCAAACATAAGGACCAAGTTCATGGTCATTATTGGTGGTGTTTTAACTATACTATCTATGATTTTTCTCTTCCATGGCAAACCTCCCAGGAAAAYATCACTAACAGTTTCACAAATGCTAAAACACACAAAATTTTGGAAGTTTTTAAATATCTGGGACACTGCTTGTCTTAGAAAGGATCAAATACAAGATACTTACTAAAGTATCCATGAGAGGGTAAAATAAACAAACAAATGAAAAACAGGAGACCAATTTCTGTACACAGTGGCCTGAAGCATCATCTTGTCTTCTTTCTTCTGTCTTCTTTCCAAAGCCCCTGGAAGAATAAATCTCCTTTCTTAATCAGGAACTGATAGACAGGCATTCTTTTAGAACTGGGGTCTGGAGCAGTCCTTAGAGGGAAACCTTACTGAATATCTCCCCTGTCTAGAATAGTGGCAGTACAATCTAGATATGAAAGTAGTTGTGTAATGTATGTGTACATATACATACACATGTACATATATATATATATATACACACATATTTATGCTTGCTAAGGAAAATAAATATTCCTCCATGTACATTTTCAAACTTTTAAAAGAAAGCCAGAGTTATTTTAGTAAACATTTAGAACTGTCTGTTTGCAAAGCTGAAATTCAGCTCATTCTACTCCATAAATCTCAGAGAATGGTGTTAGAAATCTCTGAAAGATGTATCTATAAGCATTGGCTGGCACAGTTGAAGTCACAGATAAATTTAATGGCATAGGCTAACCCTTGAAATTAGGAATATGTTCAATCACTAATTTGTTTCTAATAGGAAACTCTGAATATTGYAATACCACGTCATGTCAGTAGACATGTCAGGAAGTTATTTAATCAAATGGTGAATAAATCACAACATTGTTTGCAGTAACTTGATGCTTCTGTGTTTGATCTTAACCAAAACAAGAAGGCAAAAATCAAACCTTTAAATTAACTGGTGTTTTAATGCTTTTTAAATGACCCATTTAGTTTGAATTGTGATCAGAGACTTGAGASAGCTTTTCATAATCCCACATGATTTATGGCAGGCTTTGCAGTTAAGTCACTCTGCCTTAAAAAGCTGCTGGTTCATTAATGTTTGAGAAATGATCTGGCACACCAGAGATGCAGGTGTATAAATAAGTGTAAGTGTGGCTTACAGCTGTGAGTTGGCTGGAACAAACACCTGCTGTGTTCTGTACAAATCAAGAACTCAGTAGAAGTTTAACAATTTATTAATGCAGGAATTCCATACTAACACATGTAAAGAGCTCCTAAATATATATGCAATGACATCCCAAACAAGGTGGTAAACTAGATATCACTGATAGTCATCATCAGACATACTCCATATTATCTTGTTTCTTATGACAATTTGAATTTTACTTTAATGTGAAACAGTCAAATTATGWGTGAGGTCATCAAATTGTCTCAAATTTAATATCTCTATGTGTTCTCTTACATATATCTTCTATAGCCTCACAGAATTTCTCCTCCCAATCTTTCTTGTTTCGTTCCTTTATTTCTTATAGGTGAGAATATCAATGAAAGCTTGATGAATGGACATGGAATGTGATGAGTTTTCCACACTCTGTTGCTCTCYGTGTCCAAATCTCTATATTGTCCACTACAAGGGTGAGACCCAAGGACTCAGCTGTGCTTGGTAAGGGGACTGTGGCTGCAGTTCACAGTTTACAAGGTCCTGCTGGGGATCCTGTGCTGTGAGTAGCACAGAACAGTTCAGTGACAGAGTGCAGAAAGCAGTTAATTGCTACCCTCAAATGAGACAGCAGAGATGACTGAGGTAACAGGCTTAAAGTCTAAGAAAGCAACAGTTGAAAAACCATTGTAAAAATCTAATAGGAGTTTTACCATGGCAAAGCTGTGGCTTTTGAAAGCACCTACAATGAGATTAGGATTTGAGTGTAAAACAAATGAAAGTCTAAGAGGAGCATGCCAGCAACTAAGATTCAATATTAGACAGAGATGTTTTGATGCATTGAGGTAAACTGGTTACTGGTGAAGTGATTAGAGGATGTGAGAACCTGCTTCCTTAAGGAATAGGAACATCTTTGTAAAGAGGGGATGCAGAACCTATGGAGGAAAAAAATTCCTTGAGAATGGAGAAAGGAAAGGAGTCCTGCAATGGAATCGGAGCGTTCATATTGGTGAAAGCAAGGTTTGGATTGTAGCAAACAATAAAATCTCAACATCAGAAAGTCAGGGAAAAAAGGTCAATATCTTATCATGCTAAAAGAAAACTGCRTATAATGATTCTTCAGTTTAGCTCGAGGTTCCTTTAGTTTGTGGATGAGCTAACATAATCWTACATCTACTTGCCATTGTGCACATTAGATAAAGGAATTGTCCAAATCTCAGAGTTTTTTTTTTGATCTATATATCACAGGAACCTTACAGCACCCTTGTAGACTGATTTTGTCCCCTTTCTGAAACAGCCTAATGCTTAGAATAACAAAAATATTTTTTTCTAGGAGATACCTCCTCTGTTGATTGACCATTGGTACTAGTTAATGACAGGATTACACAATGGGACAGGATTACATAATGGCCACCTTCTATCACAGAGAAATGATCAGGAAAATTCAGGAAAATTCAGTGGTGATTCCAGGGTATCGGGAGAGGTTTTTCCAGGAGATGAATTGACAGAAGCCTCTATGCAATTTTAAAGGCCCTGGTGAGATTTCAAATCTAATCTCCTGTTCTGTTTTGGTCAACATATTACGGAAAAATGAACCGAAATCACATCTGAAGATGCCGGGTTTTTTAGGGGGATGAAGAACATTAATCACAGGAAAAGAGATTAATCCAGCAAAAAAAGAAATATGGGTGAAGACACTGTATATGAGTGTGCCAKGGTGGCAAGCATGTGTGAGAAAGCTGCTTTTTAAGATAAAAGGTCAGGCTGGCATGGGAACAGGTGATCAGCTGGCTGTGAGGAAATTGAAGCTGGGATGAGAAGACAGGTTCTCAGTCTCAGAGCACAGTTCTGGGCCAGTCTTCCAGGCACAAGTACTGAGGGCAATTCACCCCCAAACACTTTAAAGATAGAGCTTGGAGGGTTTGTGAAAGTGATTTGAGTTTGATTTGTCTGCAGGGAGCTGACCCAAGAGGTCTCTGGCAGCCCTGTGAACAGACCATACACCTTTATCTCTTCCTTCAAACCCTTTTGGAGAACTCAATTTCCTCAGCAATCTTCCCTATATTACTTACCACTGTTCTCCCTCTGCAGTTTCCCATGCATCCCATGCTTTGTCTTTGTTTCTTTTGTGTGGTGTGTTATCATGATCTCCTCAGCACATTGAATTTGTCTTTCATACAATAGCACTTGCATTCATAGTACTATATAGATGATTAATAATAATTAATAGTACCATCTGGACTATCAAGCAGTAACAACTATATAATCATCAGCCTTTCACAAAATATTCTCAGTTGGAAGGGACCCACAAGGCTCATTGAGTCCAGCTMTGMAGYGAATGGCCCGTACAGGGACTGAACCCRTGACCTTGGTGCTGCTGGCACAATACTCTTAACAATGCAGCTAATCCTCTTTTCATCTCAGCCTTCTAGAAAGYTATTTCATTAACTCTCAGTTTTCAAAATATAATTAAATTTAAAAACTTCCTCAAAGGAAATATGTGTACTGAAAAGAATGAAAATCTTAAAATATTTTTGTATATGCTTAATATATGCATAGTATTGATGGCTATATATAATGCATATTAAGTATATATATAAAATAAATATTAAATTAAAAAATCAAAAATAGTTGAAATTATGGGACAGGATGAGTCTAGTACACTATGTTACTCTATATCACTCAAGAAAAAAACCTTGCAAAAATTTGGTTGTAGTGGGTTGACCCTGGCTGGATTCCAGGCACCCATCAAAGCCACTGTATCACTCCCCTATGCAACTGTCCAGGGGAGAGAAAATGTAATGAAGSGTTCATGGTTTGAGATAAGGACTGGGAGAGATCACTCACCAAATACCATCCCAGGCAAATCAGGCCAGAATTAGAGGAATCAATTGAATTTATTACTAACACAATCAGAGCAGGATAATAAGTAAAATAAGACCTTAAAAATACATTCCCCCACTTCCTTCCTCCTGCCCAGCTCTACCTCTTCCCCCCAGCAGCACAGAGAGACAGGGAATGGGGGTAATGGTCAGATCATCTTACACTGTTCCTGCTTCTGCTCAGGGAGAAGAGCCCTTCCSCTKCTCCGCTGTGAGGTCCCTCCCAYAGGAGACAGCTTTCTTATCTTCTTYTTAAATATGTTATCACTGAGGCATTACCATAATTTCTAATTGGCCSAGCCTTGACCAGTGTCATATTCATCTTGGAGTAGCCTGGACAGGCTGTGCCAGACATGGAGGGAGCTTCTGGCACCTTCTCATAGAAGCCACCCTTGTAGTCCCTCTGCTACCAAAACCTGGCCACACAAACCCACTATATTGGTTTAGAATGCAAATGTTTATAGTTAATGTAATTTGTAACTGTCATGATTATGTCAAAGCTAATAAGCTTTTGAGGAAATCAAGGACATTATAACCTGGAAACACACACTTAACCAATGCATGTGGTACTAACAAAAAAATTCACCAGTTTCTGTTATTGTTTATAGTGCCAAGTGAGTTTCATCTGACTTTCATTTTCATTGTGTGCAGATTATTTCTCCTGTGTTTTGAGGTAGTCTTTAGTCTAAAGGGAGGGCAAACACAATTCTCATGTCTCTGCAGATAGGTGTATTGTTCTGTTTCTCCTTGTCCTTCTGTGTCACTTCCTTCCCTAATGTTGAGTAATTTAAGCAGTATTGACAAGGCAGCAGTGCTGTRAAGTGCTACACATGCCCAAGAGCCCCAAAAGCAATTTTCCACTGAACCTTTAAAAAGCCGCAAGAGTTGAATGAAAAACGTACAAATCAGAATTCTTGGCACATAAATAGCAGTCATTCATTGAAGCAAATTGAATTGCTTCATGCAAATTAGTTTTAAAGYGGGTAAGGGTGACTGGGTACTACCTCTGTTGTCACAGTTGTCACACTGATGAGCTACGAATACCGTTCCCCTGACCTGTCTGTAGTTTATGTAATCATAACAATTAGAGAGACTCTTAATTAAAACCTAATTTCCTCAAATAGAGTTTATGAAAAAAAAAAAATAAATGAATCTTAATGACAGAAAGACTAAACATCAGGTTTATTCTAATTCTGTGATCATTGGGGACAAAATACTGACASAGATGCCCATATTCTTTAAGAGATTTTAAATAATTGATTAATGGATATGATTTCAAATTTTTTTAAATGTAGTAGGGATATGTAGTAGCATACCTGATATAGTTTCTGTCTAACAAAATCTGTATTTTTGCTCTATATAACAGAAATATTAGTTTGAGCTGACAACTTTCCGATTGAAAAAACTCACACAGCAGTGTGAATTGCAAGATGTCACATCCTCTTGCAAAGGAAATTTTCCTGATTGAAAGCTATTTAAAAGTCATCACTTCAACCACAATGTCTAATGTTGCCACTAAATAATTTATGAAGTATTTCAGAATCATTTTCTCTGCAATGTTATAATAGGTATAATTTATTCATAAGCCTACCTCTAGGAATCRTTATTAATGTGATGCTTATAAATGTTATCTTAGTTTAAGAAATTATAATGAAAAAGGTACTTAACAAATTGCTATTGAGCAGCACCTTTTCCATTTATTGATGAAGCAGCTTTGTTTCATAGAAAATTTTTTATGAAGTTCTTAATAAGTTTTCCTGTCAAAGACATTGAGAAAAAGATCAGCTCTGCTCCCAGTTTCATGTAACATGTTTTTGTACCACTTAGCTTACATGCTTCAGAAGAAACAKAAACCCAAGAGGGACCTGTACTGATAAAACTGGAGGAGAAAGGAGAAAACCCTGTGTATATCTCATAATATGAGGACGGAATATTTCTTTGTGCTTTACAGAAACACTTCCAATGATTATTGAAATGATATTGAAATTATTACTATGTTTCTTTTCAGTTTCCATTATTTTTGATATTTACCATAACCTCATACATTGCTGTATAATTGAATAAATTTTCTTCAGTTAGACAATCCCTAGGGCTGACACAAYGATGGAAATATTGGGTCAGCCTTATCACTGTCCTTCAGCAGTACCAAAGCAGCTCAAACCTGCCACAACTTGACAACTTTCCACTTAAATGAAGTTTATGTCTGTTTGTCAATGCATGGTTTCAGAGTAATTTTGTGTCACTGCAGAAACATGAAAGAACCAAAACATGCCAGTGAATTTATCTTCTAGTGACAAATTAAACTTCAAAACAGAAGGTGGAGAAAGTCTGCTAGCTTTACCCCTATGGTTCATGTTCTGAAGCCTGAGCTTTTGCCATTGATTTTAATCTCTGAGAGAAAGCTGATGACAGGTTGTTGCTAAAGCAAGAAGACATTTCAGAGAGAATTCCATCCTACTAACAATTTTCTCCATGAACCATGATTTTAGAACCTTTTATTCTCTAAAAATGGTTTTATGAATCATATTTCATTCTAACTAAGTAAAGTGATACGTTCAAGTTTTTCCCACAATCTCAGTATCTTATATTGGGGAGTTCCCCTCCCAGTGAAACAAGAAATTTAGAATATCTTGAAATCAAAACACCATTTTGGTCAGAGTACAACTTCTTTAAGCTTCCTCTTCAGAGGAACTCAGAACTCAGTGAAACTTGACATTTTGCTTTATCACTTGTCTTACAATTTTAGATCCTGGAGTGATTTACAAGTGTGAATTTACTGCTTACACCTCCTTGCAGTAGTTATCATTTATGCCTATATACTGAGTAGCATTTCTTATAATGCTAACAATATGATTCTGGATTAAACTCAAACTGATCTTCACCTTCCAGTGTCCTTTCTAAGCAAAGCTGAAGGTCATCTTTACCCCTTTATCTTGACATTTTTCAAAATACGTTTCAAAAAAAAAAGAAGTCATGTCCTTCATTTCTTGGCTTTATATCTCTAATATAGTTTAGACATAGGCAGTCTTTGTTGGTGAAACTATGAAGAATTCTGTGCAATATTTCCAACAGTGCAGGAAGCAGCACCTGTCTAGTAATAGTTTCTGCAGAAGAGACTTTTGTGTTGATCTTTGTGGCTCTTCTGCTCAGAAAATGTCTCATGTTTATTAAATACTAGGGACTTTTATGCTTTGATTTTATTTGGAATGGGATTTGGCCCAATCTATCATTTGCAMAAATAGCCATAGCAAAATGAAAGGCCCATCCTGCCTGTCTATATTTRATATTTTCCCTTGCATATGTTCTCTGCCAGGTCCTCCAGATGAATATTTTGGGTTGCCTATGTTGCTACTGTTGTAAAATATGCAGCCAATGCACTCAATCTGCCATATCAAGTATCATGCAAAAATGAAAATAGTTGAAGTATTTATGACAAGGCAGAGCCCTTGGGATATTTTCCTGGTCAAAACCTGTATTATTCACTGATATGGTTTTGTAATATTTTATTTTTTGTGAATTTGCTTTTTTATTTTTTCATATATTATTCTCTATATTAAGTTTATATTTACATATATATATATTATTACATATATTATATTGACAGGTTCTCCAAAATTCTTCCATTTGTCAAAACTTTACCATGTTGTGGGGAAATTCTGACTTTCTTCGTGAACTACATTAGGTACAGAAACTTAAAGATTATGTTATCTAGACTAACCTTACCAGTCCTGGACAAGGAAGAATTYGGGTTTCCTGATATTACCATGCTGACAATTTAATACTGATTTTTTTTCTTTCAYGATCTTTTTGCATATGCAAAGGAAATATTCTTCTTTTTAATTATTCCACATTATTTTCAAATACATGCACCTTTTAATTTTTTAGTAAATCCTCAAAAACAAGCAATATGGATATAAACTTACAAGAGAGGCAAAGGCAGCTGTCAATCCATACCTGTACTGTCAGGACAGCAGGTGTTGTATATCACTTGGTGCTTAAAATACTGCTTTTTTTAATGTCACCACATTATTTCCATGTTAGGGCCTGAGTCCAGTGTAGGTAATGGAACTCCACTGACCTACTAAAAATCTAATATAATACCTTCAGTCTACAATAGAAATTTCCTCCTCATTTCAGAAATTTATTTATTATTTTTCTATTTAAATATTTATTTTTATTAACTCCATGTTCTCTTTACACTGTACCCAAAATTTAATCCATAGAACAAGTCCTTATTTTGTTTATGTGTGGAAAGAATAGTGCTTAGTTCTGTTCTCCCTATCCTTGTGAGCTTATAACAGCCAACTACTCCCATTGCACAATGGCTTTACTTGATTTGCTTGCTTTAAAGACCTGCACATTCTTCTATTTATGCTTCTGTATCTGCATTTGAAATTGCTGCCATCTGCCTTTTGACTTTTGCTTAATCTCATTGGTTTCTATGCTACTTTCTGGCACTTAGATTTTATGAGTATTAATAAAGATTTTACTCTTTCTATCTCTTCCTGAAATATGTTCTGATTYTTTCATTACACATGTTCTGTACAACAGTTGACTGCAATCATCCTTCTTGAACTCATTACATATTCTCTGCAAATGTGCCTTTTAAATTTTAATATCTTCAGCTCTGTCTTTCCCAGATAAAGACTGATGATGAACTGTGCAACTGTATAAGTGCTACATAGGATAATTCAGAATATATTTTTAATAYTCCTTCCTCATGTAGATCACACGGCATTCTCACTTCATTAGAACATCAATGTGTTTTCTTTTCTCTAGTAATTTTACTGCTKCCTGGGATGAGAATGAGTGACTATTTTCCCAAACATTACTTCAGTCACATTTAGCAACTCAAAAAATACACTTTTCAAATGTTAAGGCATTATTTAAGAATATAATATATGACACATTAGCATCCTACAAATGATACAAAAGCATGTATTGTGTGTATTGTTTATGTGGAGAGTATATTATAGAGACAGAAATTCACACAATTTTTCAGAAAATAAATTGAAATCAGACCCTCTGGGAATAATACTCCAAAGTAAGAAACAAACTTTTTCATTGAAATTTCTACTTTTTAACAGAACCTTGGTAACAAAAACTGTTTACATCTTAATGAAATGTCTGGGTTCAAAGAAGTCTTTGAGACAGTTGAATATCCCTGCATATACCTTGAGTAGAAGTTAAGTAATAGTCCTTTTATATTTTTTCTACATACATAATACATGCCTTAGATGAATTTTTAGTTTACATCTCAGGGGCTGATAAAACACACAAATRTGCCTGCAAGTGCATATTAACCAGTAGTACATTATGTTTCACCCTCTCAAAATGACACATTKCTTTTTGTTCAACAATTTCTGTTTAATTTGCATTGCCAGGCATGACTGCTAGACTTCTAATCTTTTTAACRGCCAACAGGAGGGACTTTTCAGTACTTCTAGAAGCGCATCCAGCACTGACTGATAATGCAGTTAGTGACTCAATCAATCCAAAAGATGATAACTTCAGTCCCTGATCAGAGTCCTAACTCTGCTCTTATTCCATTTGCATGGCATTGCTTTTCTTCATATCTCTTCCCATCTTTCCAAAACTCATAACTGAAAATAAAGCAGGCGGAAGAGGATCCATATAAAAATATAGTTATACAACCATTCAGTATGTTTATGGCCTCTTCCCCTACCCCCCCCCCCCCCCCAAGTAACTCCTGTCTCACCTTAAAGCTATGTTGCTAGCATAATTTAACTTTTCTTTGCAGAATTATCTTTCATGAACAAAACCCCAGTGTGTGCATATTCATGACAACTTCAAGTAATTTATCCCTCCTATATAATAATTATTTTGCTCTCCAGACTTTCTGACTTAGGCAAAGTCTCAGTTGTCTCCTTATATACTTTTATGGATTGTTGTGGTTTGCAGCAAAGCATCAGCAACACTATCAGTTGAACAACATATCATCATAGGATAAATGATGGAATAGAGCAAGAAGAAATAAAATATAGGAAAAAAATCCAGATGATAAAATCTTTCAGTAACCATGGCTGATATATGCCTATTGGTTATTATATGACTCTAGATGTCAAATAATATATTACCCAATATAAAGTACAGCCCAACTCTTATCTCAGTTGCAGCAACAATGGGAAATCGTATGAGTAATCCAAAGTACTGGTTAGTTAATATAAAAGATGTAACATTATAGATTTTTGAGCTTATTTGATGCTGTTGATTAATGAAGGAGGCAAATGATGGTAGATAAAAAGAGTTTTATTTTAGCTGTGCATCTTCTCACATCACCAAAACAAAGTCATAATGATGGGACTGGGGCCTCCAGGGTGCTTCTCCCATGTGTTTGCCAATGGTTATTTAGATATCAGCCCACAGTATCAATGTCTTGACCTTGCTTTCCATACACTGAACTAGGAGCAACTCTGCATTTGCCAAGAGAGAACTATTCTGAACCCCAATGTAATACAGTGGAGCTCTGGCATGGCAGTTGCTGGGCTAACACTCATTCCATTTATTGAGGATGGATTCAAACTGGTGCCATCATCTAGTTAGAGCCACAGAAAGAAAACCAACTTCAGATCTCCCAGGGATCAATGCAAGATATCCACAGCCACTGAAGCACTATGCCTTGACAGGGGAATACTCTGAGAAACTGATTCATGTAGGTGATATGAATAATCTTCTGAGGTATAATTTCTGTGAAAAAAATTAATTTGTTTACAGATAAGAATTCTGTGCCATTTTTAGTGCACAAGAAAATTTTACCTGGTCTTTATCTGTTGGCCAGAGTGGGAGAGATAACCTGTAAATTATTTGTCCCATAAGAATATAATGGACATTAAATGTCTGCATCAGGGTGACTTCTAAACTAACACAGAAAGAGATGAAGAAATAAGGGATCTACGCKCAACAGTAGATTATACCACTGGAGAGCAGGTCTGCTATTATTGAAAGAGCTGTACAGGCTGGAGAAACAGCCTGGCAAGTGTCTCAGAAAGTTCATGAAAGTTCTGCACCCTGTTTTCAGCTGGGAGTTGATGAAACAGAAAACATCTGCAGGAAGTCCTTGTGGAGTGCTGACAGACAGAAAGCAACCTTAGTCAGCAGGGTGACCTGAGGAAAAGGAGCCCATACTGGGCTGGATGGACAAGAGAGCAGCCACAGGAGCTGTGGCCACATGGAGTGAGGAGCTCACGGCAGAGCAGGTTTTCTGGAAGGATTTGTGACCCTGCAGGGTACCCACACTGCAGCAGTCTGTTCCTGAAGAGCTGCACCCCATGGGAAGGACTTGTGTTGGAGAAGGTTGTGGAAGACTCTCTCCTGTGGGAGTGACTTCATGCTGGAGCAACGAAAAAGAGTGAGGAGGAAAGAGCAGCAGAGAAAATGTACGATAACGTGACTTCAGCCCCCATTTCCTGTACCACTATGCCTCTGGGAGGGAGGAGGGAGAGAATTCAGAATTAAAGATGAGCCCGAGAAAAAAAGGAGAGTTAGGGGGGAAAATGCTTTTGAAGATTTGGTTTTATTTATCATTATTCTTCCCTGATTTGATGGGCATTAGATTGAATTAATTTCTGCAAGTCGAGTCTGTTTTGCTGGTGATGGTAACAGGTGTGATCTCTTCCTGTCCATATCCCCACACATGAGACTTTTGTTCTATTTTCCCTCCCCTGTCCAGCCAAGGAGGGGAATGATAGAACAGTTTTGGTGGGCACCTGGCATCCAACCAGGGTCAATACACCACAAAAGTCCTTAAACATCCTTCTCTAGCTGGAACTGCTCTGAGCAGGACATTGGACTGGACAGTCCTCAGAAATCCCTTCTGAACTCAATGCTTCTACTAAAGCTATTTTACCTTGTATACAATTTGGATGATACAAAYGTGACAAGAGCAGTAGAGTTAAGTTATAAGTATGAAAATCAATCTAGCTGCGTATCAATGGTTTCAAGTTTTTAATTCCTCGAGTGATTCATGATCTCCTCAACTAGTCTGTTGACAGGCAGACTGTGGTGTTTAGTTGCTTACTGGAATCAACCAAAAAAATATTAGATTTTTAGCTTTTAACAAATTCAGTGTCTGTGCAATGCTATTTCCCATCCTATATATGAACACAAATGGAAATACATTGATCAAAAGGAGAAAACTTGAAAGATTATGCATTRCAGAAGGATATTTCTATTACTGAACTCGCCCAAAGGATTATAACATGATGCATAAAATTACACTCCAAGTGCTTAAAAATATTGTCTGCTTTCRTATGATTCTAAAAGGAAAGGGCTTAGAAAGTAATTAAGTGGCATGGGTAAGGTGAAGTGACTTCCTAAACATAAGTAACATCTGTGAGCATTTCGAAATTACAGTAATTGGAGTGATGTTTCAATTTTTTTCTCACTTTCACTATTTCCCTTTAGGTGGTGAACYTATTCAAGTGAGTTTACAAGCATTTTATTGTTCTCCAGAGTTCAGATAGCTGCTACAATGCTCRCTGCAGCTTTACATTTAAAACAGGTGTTATAACTCCCTATGGAGTAGTAAAACATTATGCCTTTCCCCCATTTGAGCATATWGTAGAATACTTTTAACACCTTTGTTATTGCTGCTATTCAAACTAATACATTTATTGGTCAAAACCAATTGCCATCACTTTGTAATTAGAAAAGAGTGGGGAAAAAAAGCATTCAATAACAGATGGGTATTATGATTTTCTTCTTTGTGTGGATGTGCACAACGGACAGTTCTGGACAAAAAAGTTACAAATTGTCTCAAAAATATTCAAATAATCACATGCTTATGACCAGCAAAACCAGTAATGCAACTTTACAGAGGCAGAAGAAATTTGGATTCCAATAATTCTTCAAAAGTTAGTTTCAAGTCTAGTCAAATAGAAAGCCATTAGCACTTCACATGACGCTGATTTCTACAGAAATATTTGTGTGAGTACAAGCCAAGCACACAGACACAATGCATGACTGAGGAGATTACTAGAAAAAAAAAATACACCAGCTGGSGGAATAAACTATGTTAGCTTAAAAAACATTGCCATCATTAGCCTGAAATAATTGAGTATTGCAAATGAAATATTATTTTCTCTTTCTGTACCTAACATATACAATGAAGTTAAAAGAAAAGCTTGTGGTGTTTGCAGTCTAGCTTGAGATGYTTACGTTGAAAACATGATAATTTAACTTTAAGCTGGGTAAAAGTTAACACATATTCTGACTAAAGAAGAATATTCTGAATTCCAACCACAGAGTATTCTGATTCCAACCCCAAGAAAACATATGGAGATATGATTTGCAAAAAGAATTACAGAATGTTAAAACATTKTATTAAAGTGAAAGGAGTGACAAAAGCTAGATAAAAAAGCAAGGTTGTCACTTTTAATACCTCTTTGGCCAAAGCAATCATCAATGAATTTCTCTTTGCATTGGCAATGAAAAAGATTATATGAGGAGTAGAAGCTGGCTACTCTTGCAAAAAGCATGTTCCTCGTTACACAAGATACATTTGTGTTACAGGAAAATGCATGAGGAAGTCTGTCAGACACTATTAAATGCTATATATGTTTTCTTTTTCTGCATGTTTGTCAAAGTTGGAAGCTTCAAAACTCCCAAAATGCAAGACTCAACACACACATAAACTTCATTGGGTTAGGTGCTTAATTTAAATGAGTCATCTAAGCTTATTCTCCAGGTAATGAGAGTGATAGGGACCTCCAGGAGGATTTTTTTTCTTTTATAGTTTTTTGGGAMAATATTATCCTGATAACTTTAAGGTGATAGTGGATCACCTTATAAAAATCTAGCTGGGCAACCAGAATATTTTGGCATTAATATTATGCATACTTAATGGAGAAAATTTAGATCATGATTTAAATAATGTCAAAGACATCTGAGAAAAGTTTATGTTAAAGACCACACAGAACCATAATGTACTAAAAAGAAAGAATGCACCTTTCTGAACATATAAAAAGGCACTGTTTGTCATAGCTRTTAATTTATATTATTCCACTGAAAAAAGAAAAAGGGAGGTCTAACTACACTGGACCTGAATCAATCCCTTTGAAAACCTTCATCCCTCCATGAGTAATGTAGAAGCTGTTGTTGGATAGGGATTTTTTTTAGCTCAGTGATCTCCTGTACATGCCTAAATTTGAATAGAAATAACCTGGTCCATTATTTCCATGATTTTATATCAAAGTACACAAGTATCTCTTTGTATAAAAAGGTTCTGGCTGGTTTGGGGCCATAAGTCATAAATACTTTTCTGTATTATATTTAGAACCTGGACTGAATGGACAGACAAAAACATTTGTTCAGGTCTGAGCCTTACTGAGTGGCATTTTACTTGCTAGGTTGCCTCCTTGAAATTAGTGTGACTACTCAATGAGTAAGGAATGGCTACTCAGCATGTGCAGTGAAATGGAATCTGACCCATGATATATCACTTCTGATGAAAAAACAGGATATTAAGCAAGGTGCATTAGATGACAGTAATACCCAGAATGCTCTTTTAAAATTAGCTTTCTTGAGTGACAGATTATTCTCTGTTGCATACTCCAAGATAAAAAGGTCATTTGAAATATATTATAGAGTCCTGCTTATGTTTCCTGTTACCTTCATGTTTTCATATTCATTTTGTTATAATCCCCTGTTTTACAATACAGAATCTAAAAAGTAATCTTATTTATTCATCTTTTCCTCTAAGTTGCTGTTTAATTTCCTTTCTTTTATTTCCTTCTCCTTGCTCCTGCATTCCTATTCTTTCCTAGTTGCTAGTCTCACTTAATTAAAATATAAAAATGTCACTCACTTCTTTACAACATCAAACTAATTTAATCTAGCTCATTCTCCTACTGGCTGCAGGCAWATTTCTTGTCTAAATACCAGTTGAACATTGCATATGAATCTGTGTTCCTATCCCCTCCCAAGCTGCCGTCTCCCTTTCTGTATCTGTAATGGTAAGAGATGGAAGGAGCCTGGAAAGACAGATGGGGCAAGGTTCTGGACATAAGTGACCAAAGGAAAAGTGTAAGGATTAAAAGAAAAAGGTTCCTTTGCAGTTGGAAGAATGAGGTTTGAGTGGTCTTGGATAAAATAGTGGTTAACCAGTAGAATTTATTTATTCCCATTTTCTTTTCTTTAGGRAGGAGAAGTAAGCAATTACGTGAGAAGAGAAAGAAAGGTTAGGAAAAAAGGTTGTTTTATAAAGAAATTGCTTTGTAAAACATTCGCCATATTAAAGAATTCTGTTCTGAGAATACAATGACAAACAACTTTCTACCCCAAGAAGCAAACCAGGGAAGATGTTTTGCTTTAGGCAAACACTGTTTCTTTCCCCGCTTGTGACCTGGAAGCAGAGTCAGTGGGCCCCTACTAACAACACCTGCCCAGTACAATACATGCAGTACATAATCTCTGCATGAAGAGGGTTGCTGTTCACCTGCTGATATGAAAAGGGGAAGGGCTACACACATTTGTAATAGTGCAACACCAGTAAAAGCAAACCAGATCAGGGATTCAGCAGGTACAAAATCTGTAGAGGGTAACACAGTCTTTATGACAAGAGTGTAGTCATTGGGAGGACTTTTTGTTTTGTTTGCTTTTGTTTTTAAAATTACCTTAGGAAGAATTAGAGACTCTTGTTTTCTCTGTCCCCATTGACCCACTTTCATCTGTTTGCTTCATTTAACTACAGTGTATTTGTGTAGCAGTCAATAAAGACATGCTTCATCTCACCTAAATTCAGATATCTAAAAGCTAGAGGCAGATAATTTCCTTAGGCTACCAGTATAATTRTTGCAGAGAAATGGATACTGCAAACTGAGTTTGAGCTGCTCTTTGTCAGATACCCACCACAACCTAGAGAATTGTTCCCTGATAATTCCTGTTTCTTTCTTTAACCACATGTTCCTAGCTGGGATCCAATTGTATCTTTCCATACTGACATTAGATCAGTAAGTCTTCATTTCTATATTCATTCCAATTTGTTCTATTCAGATAAGAAAAAAAAATACCATTTTCATTGTAATAGAACCTTGAATTTTTAAATAAGAGGTAGATCAGCTAGAAATAGAATTCTGATAATTTTGTATTTCCATAAAATTGTTTGAGGCATTAGAGCCTCAATTCAGTGGGTTTGAGTATTGTGAGGGTTCCAGGTGGATTGTGCTGTAAAATGACACATGAACATACCTAAAACCCCTTTTGCTTAGAAGAATGGTAGGTTCCTTCCAATTTCTAATTGGGGCATAATTTCCTGCTTACATCAAAGCTGGTTCAAGGAGAGGAGGAAGAAAATAAGATTTAAAACTTAAGAAATGTTTGGAGAGCAGATTTCAACATCAGTCAGCTTGTTAAAAATTGTAATAAATAACAGGATAAACAAARGTGGGGGAAATGTTCCACATTAAGCACAGGTGATTTGGAAGGATGATGCATATGGGAGGAATCAGTGAGCAATTTATTTATGTGAGATACTTAGTTTTAAAAAATTCTCAAAAAGTATAAGAGGGAAGAGAGGTCCTCTTGTAAGGATTAGGAAACAATTGAAGAATACAGACCATAAGATGAGGATTGGTAAAGAAATTTCCTAACAGCAGAAAAGTTCCACCTGTGATTTCATGCTTAAGCTTCTGCTGTCCCATACCTCATTAAATCATAAGTATGAAGAATAATGAAGCAAAAAATTCGCATATCCAATTTATAAAAGTAGCTGAAGAAAACTTAGAAGGCATTTGCAGGGTCCAGTCAGAGTCCCAGTCCAAATAACAATCTGCCAATAGTGACAGGAAATACTAATCAATCTCCTGATCATTCTCCCTCCCCACATCCTATCCAATCTCAGCCCACTTCACTCCAGGTATCACTCCTTTAACTGCTTTAAGTAGATGAAAATGGGCACACCCTTTTATGCTTTGTATGCTTAAAAGATTATCTGAGTTCTGTCATGGGCATTTTAGGAAATTTGCTTAAGAAATGTAATTCACTTTTGTGTGAGAAATGTCTTATTGTTAAAAACTTAACAGGTGTGTTTCATGTACCATATATCTAACTCAATGGTAAGCAAAGTGCAGAATAAATCACTTTTCTCAGAACATGCAAAAGAGGCAGAACAGCTACAGAAGTTTAAAGGGATGTGGGTGGTGGAAGTAAAATGGTTTAACCTGCTTAAGGTGAGAATTATCTTTTTCTTCCTTTTTCTCATACTAAAGTGATATATGGTAACTTGTCCAGACAAGGTGATTGTCAGGGATTTTCTATTTTTGCTTATCATGCTGCTCATGTTGCATTATTAGAGAGCACYCTGACTTGGTGATGCATGTTAGCTTTTATAGCCCATCTCTCCTTTGAAATCCTTCAAGGTTCCAGACATATAATCTGTTTCCTCAAAACTTTTTACATCTTTCTTCTGCAAGAGATGGACAATTTGTCATCTCTTAAAGAAGTGGATTAACCCACATCCTTGGGAATGCTAATGTGTCTTTGGTCTTTCAAATGTCATTTTGTCTACTTTGCTGGCTAATAAACAGCTTTTGCCTTATCAAGAAGTAAATCATCCCTCCTCACCTCCATTCTCAATGTTAACTCATTGTGTACATTTCATTGTGAAGTATTATTAGAAATAAAATGTAGGTTTTACATTAATTTAATTTTATATTAGTTTGTCTACAAAGATACATCTAAAGATATAAAGTAGATAAATATGTGTACCTTCTCAGTGGTTCTTGAATACAGGTCAGAAAAGAAAATAACTAGCTTCTCTCACGTGGCAACAGACAGGCATTATTTACTCCTGTTATCAGCCTCTGAAACAATATTCTTACAGTAGAAACTCCAACTGGTTSCCTAGAGAGACAAGACAGTCTCACAGTACTAAATTATCAGGTGAAAAAATAACAGATGAAATTCAGTGTAGGCAAGTGAGAAGCAATGCACGTAGAGAAAAATATATCCATTATGATAGACTTTAAATTACTTAAAATCAGTCAGAACAATAAAAAGATCTTAGATAGTTTTCTGAAAAACTCATCATATACTCTTCACAATGGTCAGAAAAGCAAATATACTGCTCAGGATCATTTCAAAAGGAATGAGAAACAAATGGAGCAATCATTATGCCACTGAGAATCCATGATGTGCCTTTAACTTAGAAACTCCTGTAAGTTCTGGTCTTCCTTTATCCAAAAGAAACAAAGAACAGGGAAGTATAGAAAACACTATTAAAAGTTTGAAGCAACCTACTCTTGAGTGAAGCTTACTTATAAAATGGACCAGACTTCTTGAGATTAAAAATACTAAAGGCAGATAACATCATAGTTTGTGCCATTGTAAATAATGTGGGATTTCTTTTTCCTCATTTATTTAACTTTGGAGCTCATTGCCACAGGGTGCTCTAAAAAGAGATGCGTACAGACAGACAAAGCAGTCTACGAATCTTCAGAATGAAAAAGGAGATGAAGGGAAAGACAATGGAAGCTCCTAAAAGCATATATTGTATAGAGTAGGTAAACTGGGAACAGTTTTCATTGTTTCTCCATTATTAAACTCTGGATCTCATTGCTACAATTCTTATGGAGGTGAAAGTGTAAGTAGGTTCAAAAAGAAATTCATAAGGTTGAGCTTCACCAGAGAATATTTAACATTATGGTTCAACTACCACCTCTGGTAAGAGGTACTAAATTACAGTTTTCTAGAAATGTTCACTCTGCACAGGCCATGCCTTTTGTACTCTTCCCAAGAACAGGTTTTTAGTCACTGTCAGAGGGAGAACAATGAGACAGACTGATACTTTGTTCCTATGCTCCTATGGTTGTTTTAACTAATCACGGAGCTTTGGGAGCCAAAACTGCTCTTCCATACATTTATTTATTCTCAGACCAGAGAAGTGTGCAAGTGAAACCCACAGATATTGTTCTTCCATGTGTRTTCTTTGCCATTAAGCACAGCTAGAATATGCAATTGGACCTTTTCTCCCTGATGAGTTGCATGCATCATGTTACACTTAATAAAAGGAATAGCTTGGCTTACTCTAAAAACTTTGTGTTTTTTCTTATACCAAAATGCTTATATCTAGTCTAAAAAAATTTCCAGAAGTGTAGATAATGAAACATTTTTACTTATCCACAGCTTGTTTTTAATAAAGTCTTTGTGATTTGATGGTGTCCCGCCACCACCCCCGTAATTTTGCAAATGGGGAARCGGCAGAAAATGTCCCCAGGAGAGAGAAGATTTTCTTTTAAGCCATGTACCTGCTACAGGATACAATTTTGAAGTATAATCATTGGGATTTTGCGCCAAAAATATTCGTTTAAGAAAATACCACTACAGTAGGATATGCAAGCTGGGAGCATGTCAAAACAAGTGAAGTAAATTAAATGTTCCACATCTATGATGTTAAAAAAAAAAAAAAAAAAAAAAAAAAAAAAAAAAAAAAAAAAAAAAAAAAAAAAAAAAAAAAAGGGGTTATTATTAACATTGGATGCTTTATTTCAGGGCCTTATAGGCCATGCAGTCAGTAAGTATACAATTTAAGGCACATAATCTGTGCCTCTCAACAAAGGTCTGTGCTTTTGCAGTGTAATGAGTTTTCAGAATGATGCAGAAATCTCTACAAAGTTAAAATGGCGAGGCAAGTTCTTTCAATAGTATCATAAAATGAAATGAATTTGCAGGTCACAGTGAAGCAWCAAAATATTTCATCTATCCATCTCCTTTGTTAGGCTATTAGTACTTCAACTGCTGATATTGACAGTATTTATAATTYAGATGTAATTTAAATAGATAAAGTGACAGGAAAAATCCATGATGTGTTGCAGATCATGATTGATATAATGCTCTTTTCATTTGAATGCATTTGTATGTGAACAGTCATCCAAATATATCTATTATAACTCCAGCAGTATGACAGAATCATCATTTCTTAAAATCTCTATTACTAGACTCTAAGTGGACGGTTAAACTTTGGCTCAAGGGCACAATAACCCTCACATCAGCATAATTTAATCATAAGTTAATGGAAAGTTAAATTCAATGTTCAAGACAGTGTAATTCTTTCCTGTTTCATATATTCCATGCCTATAGATTTTCCAAAATGGATAAGGTTTTTATATTGAAATGTGTTTCCAGACATAAATGCCTTAATGCATTTTTGTTCTCTTATTTTTTGATGTGAARGAAATTGTCTTGTCTATCAATTATTTCTTGTCTATCTACTTTAAGAATGTTGTTTTCTTTCTTCTGGAAAATATTTTCTGAGACACAACTTTCAAGAAACTGAAGTATCTATTCATCTGTACTGGGGACTCTGACAATAGTTTCCTTTAACTGACAAAAGCTTTTTCTGGGATGCTGTTGACAACTCTATAAAATATGATATTTGGCCTACAAAAGATTGTGGACATTTATTTATAAAGGGAAGTGACCTAACAGAAGTTCATAAATATGCTTTTGCTTGATAYGTGAATCTGCCCCAAAGATTTTCTCTGACATGTAATCACCAAGGGGCACAGAGTAAAACAAGGACATGGCACTTGGGAAGAGAGAGCAGAGACTGTACATCATCCTGATAATGTAGATCGAGGTAGATCATAAATGCTCCACACATTTTAGGGCATGTCTGATGAATACTGAAACATTGCCCCATTTTCTGGGGACAACTGAAGCAAACAGAAGCTTTCCTTCCTGTTTTTATTTTGTATGTCAGCAATATTAAGTAGCTGTGTATGGGCAATAAACAGCCTCCACTTGTGGCTGAGTAGATTGGGCCAGGCAGGTTGGCACTAGAATGCTTTGCTGTACTAACCTGATGTAAATCAAATTAAATGAAGAGGGTGATTGAGACCAATATCTCTGTGACAGTCGTGGGGTTGATATGAAGAAAGTAATGCAGGTTTTGTTGCAGTGACCCCATTAGATTTTTATGCTACTTGAAAAGTGACTTAATTTCTTCAAATTGTAGAAGAGTGTAAACTCAGCCTCTTCTTTAAAAATTCTTTCACTCTGGAATTTTCTCTTCTGGGTCCATCAATGATAATACCATAGCTTTCATCATAGACACCAACTTCACGCTTAATATGTCCAATCAGTAAGAAGATAAAACACAGATCCCCATCTTTAGCCTTTTTTCCAAGCTCTTCTAATTTTTCCTTTCCACTGAGTGATTTCTTGACTTCTTGTGATTTCCTTTTATCCTTAAAACTAGCTGGGCTATTCAGCACTGATTGAGTGGCCTTGCATAAGTCTGATTTTGATTCTGCGTGTGAGTGTGGAAATCAAGTATAACTTAATGSAGTTAGACCCCTAACAATATTTGGTTTCTGTTAGCTGAGAAGTCAGGACATCCAAGCTCTTTGCAATTAGTTTCCCCCCTTTAAAGAATGCAGGTTGTTAATTTAAAATATGTTAACCCAAACATATATTATCTGATAATCCAAATGCATCTCCAAAGTTTAAAAGATCTAGGGAATCTTAGAGTATTTGGGTGGAATGCTGTCACAGTGTTGCCTGGTCAAATAAAGCATTTGTGAGTGAATGTTTCAGTTGACACCTAATACTATCTTGTCATGTATTGATCATATTTATTACTATAATTTATATGAAAAGGAAACAATTTTTTTTGGTGCATTACAAATGGAACTTTAGCAAAAATGTAGCCATTTTATTGGCTTTTTATTGTTATATATTCAGATCTTATAAGTTTTGGAGTTACCTTTTAAATCACATGACAGAAGGGTACTGCTTGACTGAGAAAGTCCTATTGACTAGAATGTTTGGAGTTTAGCTAACACCTTTTTAGTTCTGGTACTCTAAATCTTTGTCCAACATAAAATCTTTGTCAAAATATCAGCAATAGAGCATCTTCAGATGAAGAATGATCCTGAAGATTTTTTGAGAGGTTTAATACGATATTCTTGCAAAGCCAAAGAAGACAAAACACTACTTCCTTATAATTTAAAAATAGGAAAAAAGGCAGAAATCATGTCTTTAGGAAAATAATTTAAAAAAATCCCCAAAATAAACCCAGCCTATTGTCTTCAGATGTGTCCATGAAGGGCATCACTTCATTAATTTGGTGCCATAGTGTGGCAGGCAACAAAACAGGTATTGAAGGGGGAATTTATTAAAGCACTGCATAATGGAAGCTGGGTTAACAGCAATTGGATTCCCAGGTCAGAAGTGCCAAATTAGTCTTCTATCTTTCTTTATAAAACACCTGATCATGAAGGATTAAAAACAAATTAACAAATATATCTGTGCAATGCTGTGGAAATATTGTTAAATTAGAGTTGATGGTTGTTGACAAAAATTGCTGAAYGAACGTGAAACTTATTAAAAACAAGAAGGTAGCTGGTTGTGATAAAAAGAGAATTTAAAGAGGGGAGATATGAGTAGTGCATTCCTCAGCTGATGTTGGCAGCATGAAAACTGGTTTGCATTACTGACATTTGATGAAGACACAAGTCCAAGGATGTTGTCAAGGAGTGAGGTATTGAGTGAGAAAAGTTAGATGTTATTGATCTGATAAAATTGACCAAAAATTCATCAGAAATAATTAAAATCCCTGACTATTTGCATCAAGCTGTCAGATCACTAAGCAAAGAAACACAGAGACAACCACAAGTGCGTTAGATAGTCCAAGATACTTATGAACAACCAATATTCTTTGATATTGAAAAAGTTAATTTATCAGAAGTTGCTTTAGCAATGATACAGTAACACCTGTGAGGGTCATCATAATTACTTTAAAAGACCCTCCAGAAACTTCACTGGCAAGACGTACACATTGCATATGTTTTCAAGGTGGAGGAGTTTGGAATGCAGATGTGAATTACATCTATTAGCTGTTTCAGAGAAGGAAATCTAACAGGGTGAATCTACACGGGGTGAGATAAATGAGTTGCTTCTTGTATAACTGTGAAGGGTCAAGACTGCTACCTGTAATGACACTGGGGATTTAACGTTATGCATACTGAAGTGAAAGGACAAACAGGGGTAACTCACCATKAATAAATTTAAGTGAAAATACAAAGCCAATTGTCCATTCATTGGACAGTTTGTTTCTCAAAAGACTTCCCTATRAAGGAAYACAAATCATTATTTTAAGGTAGATCATTGTGTTTAAGCCAACTGAAAAGGACCAAATCTTAAATTCACAAGGTCAGGTTAGTAGAGTATCATAAATAAGTTCAGAATAACTTACTTTGAATTGTTCTGAGATGATGAGATATCAAAGCATGGATACTCTCACTGTGATAAGGARCTTCTTCTCTCCAATGGTGAGGGTAAGATAACTTGCTTTGCTTCCATGATAGGTAAGGGTAACTGAGCTTTTCTCATCTCACATATACCAGAGGTCAGTCACTCAATCACTCATGATGTCTGCCTACATGTAGGCTCACTCTCATGGCAAAAATCAAGGAAATGTGAGGCAGCTTTTAGTTCAGTGCAAGAGGGATTAGCTGGCTCCTATTTGCTGCAGGGCATCGGTGGATGAGCTTTGAGAACCCTCCAAGCAGAGGACAGTGGAGCTGCTGTTCACCATCCCAGGATGAGTGCCTAATGGATGAATCTAAAATAACCCCTGGATATTGCATCTCTGATGGATGCAGAGATGTCATGTTGAATACAGATAACTGTAATGTATGGCATGACATAATGGCCTGCAGTAGTGAATTACTGAACTGAATGATCCAAGGGGTTCATGTTCATATATGCTACACTTACCTTTAAAGTGCAACATTTGTTGTAGGTTTAGGATGATAAACATTTGAAASTGTGCAACACCCAGCTCTTCCTAGTCTGAATTAAATGCATCTTTTTATAGAATAAAGTTTTTTTAATGTTTCCTGACAGTTGTTGTTGCCAAGGATTTTTGAAGATTGTTGAAGGAGAGGATGACTCTGGCTGAACCTTTCACGAAGTGAACAGATGCGTAGAAAATAGAAGGTTTTTTTAAATATTAAAGGTCWAGATTTTGTAGTCAAAAAGGACTGTAACCTAGCAATCCAGTACAGAGAACAACTCACAATAATTGTTTCCTGTGGTCATAAGCACAATGTCACTCTTTAGGCAAGCTTCCTATACGGAGGTTATACACACTGAGTTCTACTGGAATAGAAACTAATCTCAGTAGGAGCTTAAAGAAATTATATACCTCAGACAACAAATTATATTTGAATGTATGAATGTTCACAAGTAAATTCAAATAGGACCTTGTGAGTAAAATACAATCTATGAGGTGCTGAAATGAGATTATAGTTGTCAGGGAGCCTGTTGGAATTCATCGCTCTAGTTCATTTGTCTCTTTCAGTCAAAAACTAATGATGGGGACCACTGAGCCCTCCTCCATGTCAGAGACCACACATAGGCAAGTGCGAAATGATTTAAACAAAACAGGAAGAAGTCTAGCTAGAAAAGAGTTGTTCTGACTGTGAAAACCAATGGCAAGTATCAGAGACATGAGCACCAATGTTTCCTGTCACAGAGCCAGAGAAGACCAAAATCCTTAATGCAGACTATTGAACATTTTATAGAATATCAGAACAAAAATGAAATAAGGCACAAATCCAATTAACTTCCTCTCAGAAGCCTGACAAATACTTTTGGTAGAAAACTTTTCAGTGAGATTCCCAGATAAACCATGATTGCGCCTTGACAGTCTTTCTATTTAAAGTTTTCGATACTTTCACCTAAATGAATGACTTAGAAGATCACCTTGCTGAAGAGTATTTCTTTAGTGATTAATGAGATTAATTTGTAGGTAGCTCATGGGTGAGGATAAAAGGGCAGACTAATAAGGGCAACACTGCTGTGTGGGTTTGCTACAGGCTACCTGATCAGAAGAGAAAATGGATGACAYCTATAAGAGGCAGCTGAGAGCAGCCTCAAAGTCACAGGTGCTGGTTCTTATGTGGGACTTTTAACTACTCTGACATCTGCTGTCCAAACATTCTGATGATTTGGTCTGCCTTTGTTTATATTCTCCATTCATTGCTTTTGATTCAAGRGTCTTCCTTTTTCAGGGTTCTTTTCTCCCATAGGTTAACAGCAGTCTGATATTTTGGATGAGTAAGGAAAAAGCTTCATTTGTGATTTCCCTTTCCTACTGGAATTCTTATTTCAGTTGCACAGGAGAAAGTATCACTCTAATAGTACTAGTTTCCTGGAGAAGTATTGAATACATTTGAGATTCCTGTCTCTAAAATAGCATTAATTCACTAGGGAATGATCAGATCCTAAGAGAATAGATGAGTTATAGCCTATTATTTCTGTGAACAACATACTCTGTACATCTCCAAATGTTTGACCCAGTTTTTTGTAAAGTAAGCACAGACAGGTTATGTTCCATTCCTCTAAATGCAAAAATAAATTCAAGCAAGTGTATGCAAGTAAATGATGGAGTAATTTCCTAGAGAGAATAAACTATTGATAATGCTTTGTGCTGATGAAATAGGATGATAAAGGAAAATTCATCTTTCTACTAAATGGTCATTTCACAGTGCCAAACAAGTTTTAGATTCAACAATGTTACCARTATTACCATATTACCATTGCTGATCACAGAAAGATGTGGTACTTGTTTCTCATGCTACCCCCATCTCCAGCCTTAGTTTAGGTCCTTGGAGCTGGTACAACAAGAATAATTGAGAGCTTCCCTCAAGGCAAAAGCGGCCTCAAAGTGTAAAAGTAAATACCACATGTATGTTTATTTATAGTTGTAGTGTCTGTCCTACTATCACTTGACAGTTGAGATATAAAAAAAAAAAAAAATTGAAAGGCATTAGAATTATTTAAAATTTCACATAAGGCAATTTTAGTTTTATAAATGTATCCCTTTATGTTTGGCTTTGTATCACTTTCTGGTGTCTGAGAAGCATTTTTTTGTTATTRGAGCTTCTGTAGTTTCAAAATAGTATGCCAGACAAGTACTACAACTACAGAACTCCATAGGGAGAAGGTGGGCTCACTGGAATAAGAACCATTCTGTCTGATAAACACTTTCAAAATAAAGATAACTCTACACAGATGCAACATATATTTATAGGCATATGGACACATGGCACCACAGATTTTCTTTTTTTAATAGGTCTAAAAAGTGTACTGCCTTATGTTGGTTGCATATGAAGGTCTCTCTCCTCTCTCAAAGAATTTAATCTGTTCTTTAACACTGAAYATGAGTGGGTTTGTTTGGAGAAGGTAAATCCTCTCTTCACTAAACATTAAGCACAAAGACTTGAGCAGACTACTAAATTTCAAAACAGGTATCATGTATCACAGTAGGTAACACATTAAGTTTTYGAATAAAAGTGTAGACCCATTGGAGTCTGAACCATCTGTGTAAATACATACGCATACAAAGTCCATGTCTCATGGTCAGTGGAGTGGGTGCTTCTATGGCATAAACTCACCCTAATGTTAATGGCTAAAATATAACTGAAATGCTTTATGTATTTGTGGCCATTCATTATAATGAGTTTTGAATCACCAGCTCAGACATAAAAGCTGACACTGCAGAGCCAAGGAATATGAGAGGAAACCCTCATGGATTCTGTAGATATCTGGTTATCTAGGTCATTAATCCCATATGGGCTACTGAGCATTTAAATTGTTCTTAAACAGTATTTTTACAGATTGCTCTTTTGGATGTAGATTGCTAAATTCTACTTAAAACGTACTGTAGATACTGGAAATTTTTCTTATATCTAGGCTTAATATAGTGAATTAATATAGTAATATAGTCCTTACAGAGGACTGTAGGGGAATTGCTCCTAAGGAATTGTATACTAAGAAATGGAAACCTATSACACTGTAAGAAAATGGGATTTGGAGTCTTCCCTTGTTCTAATTTAAGTTTCACTATCCTCACTATACTGAGAGAAGGAATTGAACTAYATTCTGTTGGAGATGGAGAAAAATAGATGTTGCAAATCTCAATGAAAGTAAAACCTAGTCCTTAAAGGGTCTGTTTATCACATTGCTGGTATTCTTCAAAAGAGGTCAAACATGAAATAACAGTATCTTCTTGAAGGTGGTGTTCCTGGTTAAATTTAGTATTTTAAAAATTTGAATTTTGCCTTTGTTCAAGAGAAGTTTTAGTTGATATTAAGGTCTGATTACAAGAAACACCTCTGCACAAATTAGGGTACAAACAAGACCCTATGCTGAAGTCAATAGTACAGATTTCATTTAGCAGCAAATGGGAGGCAGAGAGATAGAAAGGAATAGACAGGTATGGAAGAGAGAGAGAGAGAGAGAGAGAGAGATATTAAACAAAAGACAGCACAATTGCATGGGCTTGTGAGGCATCCCACTGGTCCTTCTTCACCCTGGTTTTTAGTGGTGGGGGTCCCAGAGTAATTTTTCTGGAGGTACAGCTTTTATACAGTCCAGGTTATGGGTACCAGGCGGCACAAGTGCTGCTTCCACAGCCTGGGCTGGCATGGGTGTCCCTTCCCACACTTTTGCCACTGTGCAAATTTTTTGTCCAGGTAAGTCTAATCTTCAGATCCCATAGTCTGCACAGCAGAATTTTGTCTGATGTACTTATTACAAATCACCTTCATTAGTCCAGAGATTCCTGTTTTGCCATCCATGCTTATTCCTGTTGTGGTAACTTATTTTATGGGAACTTTCTTCTCTGTGTTTTGAGGCAAGTGACAACATTCTTTAAGTCCTCAAGGTGGTGAAACCTTCTTGAAATATTTTTAATATTTCTAGAAGTCACGTGACACCTGYATATCTAAATATTTGCCAATGTAAAGCACTTTTACTACATTTTTGTGCTTAATTTGCCATATTTTCCTTAAGTTTCACTGCATTTATGTAGATGCCAAAAAGTTAAACAAAATTTTTTTTCATAAAGTGACTCTCGATTAATATATGTTGCACTGGACCAGAATTTGAATTAATTTAGTGGTGCATACACTGCAAACCGAAGAGAGGTCAGAGTTCATTGTAAAGGAAAAGAAAGCAAAAAGTTCATTTTTTTTTGCAGTTGTCCAATCTTTAGAGCATTCTGTGCATGATCATTTCTCACAGTAAATTGCTTATGTTATTGTCATTATCTATATTARCATCAGTCCTGCTCATGGCCTAGCAAGGCACTGTGTTAGAAAGTAATAACAATAACAAAAGGTCTCTTCTGCAGACAATCAGTATTCTAAATGCATGGGCTGAAACATCAGATACATGCAAGCACTGGAAAAGGACCATGCACATCAATATGACAGGTAGTACTGCTACTATATCTGTTGCCCAATTTTTTCATTATTTTTTCTCTAGGAAATGTAATAAAAAGGAATTTACTTTAAAAGGATAAAGACAAACAATTGTGTACAACTAGCTCCTTTCAAGAGGCAAAAGTGAGTGTTAAATACTCAGGTATTTGGTTGAAAAGCTTTTCCAGCTGAAAAAAAAAAAATTCCAGGTAAAAAGTGAATTTTTCCAAGGTGACAGAGAGTCTAATTGTGGTCCTGTCAAGTAATAACTACTAGAAAGACTGGATACAGACTGGATACAGAGAAAGGAACTATATTTAACACAGCACTGAAGGGGCAGGCAAGTGGGAGAAGATAGGATGAGATGGATAAAGGCTAAAACTTGATGGAGTAGAAACAAAATCTTTGTAGCAGCATCTCTATGGTTATTACTTAGGAGGAATGCCCCCTCTCATCGGAAATTTTAAAAAAATCCTTTCAGATGCTGGGATGCAAGCTAGTGAGGGTTTTATCTATGTGAATGGACAGGACAGACTGTCTCTTAGATCTGTCACTCAGGCTCCAGGTCTTAAGAAAAATCTTTTATATGGAATGAGAGAATGCTTTTAGCCAAAGATGAAATACAGGATGAAGATGCTGACCTGCAGTTCTCGATAAAAGAGCTAGCAAGAAATGTTTTTCAATAGAAATGAAATAAGTCAATTTAGCTATAATCGTCAGACATTTCTAAAATAAAGTTGGAGAAATCACTAATATTTTGGATTGGAAAGAAGAGCAACAGTGGAAAAACTAATAATGCCTTTAATAATACACAGCTTGAAACCTTATGGAACCACTATCCAGACACATTCCAGATGATGATGCCAGGATAGATGAATGTTTGAAGACTTYTATGCTGACTTTTTGYGATTAAACCACCTCTATGTTTTGTATAAGTTTTTTGTTTGTATTATCATACCAGATGTAGACTGGAATCTTCAAGTGATCACATTATAAAAGAATATCAAAATCTGCATGAAGAATCCTGACAAATAAAATCTGAATAAAGAAACAAGATTTTATGTACTTATCCCTGAAGTCCATAACAGGCATTTCTAGAAGTACTAATCAAAACTGAATTATGTCTGAAGAAARATTAGTTGACAAGTGTTCCTTGTATAATTTTTGTTGAAGTGGTCCTTCATAGATATTTTTCTGGGAAAAGAACAGGATCTGCCAGGAGGAATGTATTTTGTTCTATGTTTAGGAAACATACAATTTTCACAAGACAATCAATTAAGCCCCACTAAAATCAGTTGCTAAATATCAGCTGCCTGTATACAATGACCTAGAGCTTGCCATTATRTGAATAATAGAGGCTAAACAAAGAGCACAAGCATTAACTGCTGAAGTGGAAGAAAAGAGAAAATTACATTTTAATTTATCTGTGCTTTGAGTAGATATGCTTGAAGAATTTTTGAGCTTAGGATAAAATGGAAATTCATTCACTTATGTACTTTGTTCTACTTCTCTGCATGGTAGCAATCAGATCTATTGAGACTKGTTAAAACTAACAAATAAAAAATGTATTTGACAAAGACAAATAATCTATGCTATGTAATAACATGGAAATAATTGTGTTGTCAGAAAAAAAATAGTAGTTTTTAAATTCAGGTTAATTACTTAGGATGTTGATATCTGGCATTATARTAGTCAAATTAATATTTGGATTTATTAGACATTGCAGTTTTTAAATTGTGTAGTAAYATAAACTGATTTTATTTTTCAAGCTGCTCTGGGTAGGCCTTAAGGAAAATGGAGACATTGCCCTGAAAGATTAACTTGGCCCTGTGTTGTTAATTCTTCACAAAGCAGCCAGGACTAGAAGCAGCCCAGGGAGAGGATTTACACAGGTGACCCTAGATTGAGAAAATCTCTAAAAATATTACAGATAATTGACCAAAATAAATTGATCTAGAGAACTGAGGAGAAAAGTTACTGCATCAAGTGGAATATGACAGTACTAAGGTACACAGTTACTTATGAAGACAGGGAAGCACAGGGAGCAGTAATGTGGACRTAAATGTGTGTGCTGTGCACTTGAAGGAAGAACATATAGAGCTCTGGAAGCAAGCGAAACACAGGGATTGTGCTGTGAAACACTCATATAGATGACTCTGACAGCACTGAAGTGCAGGGAGAGGGCCAAGGGGTCAGAGCAGAGCTGGGAATGAGATAAGGCTGCAAGGAGATGCAGGCATGGCCTGATTGCTTCTCTCCATCATTTGGCATGCAGAGGTGGAGGGGTTCTGAGACTCATTTAAAGCAGTACCCCTTTAGCAATACTAAGAAGTACTGCAAATCAAAAGCAGCTGGGAGAGGCACAAAGGAAGCAGAACTGGTACAACAGACACTTGCCTATATCTTGGATGAACATAAAAAGATCAGTGTTCAGAAGTCTTTTTAAAGTTGATTTACACATGTGGCCTTTATGGTTCAGAAAAAAAAATTGTGAAATTGCCATTGGAACCTAACTTTGGAAATGCTCATGAGGGGTRTTTGTGTGCATATGCATCTCAAGACAGGTTGGTAAAAATGGCTCTGATGGGATGAGCATCTCATTTGGTGCCTTATACAGGAAACTAAATTAATGAGACCACAAATGTGAACTAACCAACAGCATTCAACTCTATGCTGTAGGTAAAGTGAGAGGAATAGAATAAAATARAAGGATTTTATTAACAAAACAAGTACTGTGGAGGCTGAGGTGTTGACAGTTTTATTAATTTCAAGATRAAATTTAACTGAGTACTTGAGTATGATTTTATTTTTGTTTTGAAACAAAATGYAGACTGTCCCCATGAGGCTATAATATCCCAAGGACTGTGCCTGAGACCTGACGTCCAGATCTCACAGAATGGATGAAGGTGTTTGTCGATGTTGGTCATGCACAGACCCAGTGAGGGTAATGCCCAGTACCCAATGTTACAGTAAATTATATCCCACTCTGGTGTGCACACTCACAAACACATACTGCTCTAAACCAATTCCTCTGGGAGTCTGATGGATCCTCAACATTTAATCAAAACAGGAATAAGCCCTAGTGAGGACACCTTAAMAAACTGTACTACTTAAGCTTATAGGAAAGCAAGATTTCTGTCCCTTGTATCCTGTGATTTTCCTTCAACAAAACACTAAATTTAATAAATGCTTTTCAAAACCCTCTGAAGCAACGAAATCCACATTAAAAGACCCGTCCAACATCTAAGCRTGCTACAGGGCATAAGAAGTATCTTCTATGAAGTGTTACTTTCGTAAATTAATTCCCAGCAGTCAAAAAAAMCCTGGATCCAAAGATGATGAAAAAAATAGTACAGTTAGACCATAAACCTCAAGGCTGTTATTTACTGAAGTCTATAAAATATTAAGGAATAAATTTTCAGCAGTTATAGGAGTCGTATAGCTAAATTTCCATAAGCACCTCTGTGAAAATATAAATGCAAGAACATATAAAAACAAGCCTTTAATCACTTTAAAAATAAGATTGCAATTAATTTAACAGCAATTTAATAAAAGTTCTAGGTTTGTTTTAGTGGAGTAAAAACTTATTTTTCTTCCCAAGAGGTTACCTACCAATAGACAAAATGGTTGGGGTTTTTTTAAGGCAAAAAAATATCTGTGTGTCTTCCAAAACACTGACTATGATACTACCTGAACGACTCAGAGTTAACAGTTAATAAATAACATCAGGCAATCATTGTGCCGATGGCCTTGATTGTACAAAACAGAGTTACAAATTTTAATGATGAAAATGATATGACAATATCATTAAACATCATACTACTCCTACATAATTACTGAAAATTCATTGAAGTATGGTCACATGAAAACTTGTCATTTCACCAAAATAAGACTAATTCTTTGATTTTATCATCTTTCATTTATGCTAGGATAATTTCAGTTTGTTCTGAAAAATGTTTTACTGCTTTATGTGTTGTAAATAGCAACAGACATATCCACACACACAYATACACATATAAATTTTTTTGTAGTTTAATGATTCAACATTGTTAACAAGAACATGCTGAAATGCTGGCATTTCCAAAGACACTTTCCTAGAACTGTATGGCAGAAAATATTGACAATTGGATTTTTCATTTTAATTATAATAGGAGCAGATCCCAAAATGGCAACATTTCCTACAGAATGGTAATTCTCTTTTTGACCTCCTCTAATATGTCTACAAAAAATTCTGGTAATGGTTCAGTGGGTAATGTCCTATAATTTCTACTTATTTTGATGAGCCTCCATGCCAAATTGCTACATTGTGATAATTCTCCTGCACTACCTTAAACCCTCTCTTTCTCCTTGTATTGCATTATTACCGTTATTACAGAAAGCTCACGGGATTTTTTTTCTTATATTTTTTGGTGTGTGGCCATCCACACAAGGGCCTTCATCCACAGCACTGTGTCTGCACCAATCAATGGTGACCAAGAGCTGCACCTTCTTTGGACACTAAATTCCCTTTCTGACATGAGATGTTACTGATGGTCAGATACCTCTGAAGGCAGGAACATCCTGTTCCCAAGAACTGGGCACCCTGTCACAATCTGCTGTGAACAGTGCTCTGCAGGCTTCTACTGGCAYGGGTACAAGGCTACAGGTGGAAAATAGTGACTGGTTCATCTCTAGAAGGAAATGCAGATGGTGAATGGAATGGCCAATAAATTATGTACAGGGCAATATAAAAGGTAGACACTAAGCTACAATATATGTTCCTATGATCTTGTTCACCAGAACAAAATCCTGAAAATTAGCAASAACTAAGGAATAAAGAAGAGATGCCAATCTGATATCCAGAGATATGCACTAGTAGACCCTTTGAAACTCCCCAGCTCCACAGTGCCAGTGCATTCCTGTGATGTGCAGAAGATTCCATGTGATCAGGAATTTCCATGTTCAGTTCCCCTGCTGTTTTCCTCTCACTGTAATGCAGAACTGGTGAACATTGCCAGTGACTCAGAACTTACCTTGATCTTGTTCAACATAAGTTAATAACACCTGAAGAGAATAAGAGCAGGAAACTTAAAAAGGGGTCATAAAAGAAAAGACCTTTGAATTRCCCACAGCAGTTTTAGATCTCTATGAAAAAAAGATAAGCCATTCTTAATATGCAGAGCACTTCTTTACATTATTATCTTGATAAAATCTGGATAGTTGGGTACTTGCAGAAACATTAGTCTTCAATCACTGTTCAATTTGACCTACTTCTGTGAAATATGTAATTTGGAAGGATATTGAATATCTGTAGAAAATGTTCTCTGTGATCACACAGCCGTAATGACTCATCATGTAATAATGACTTTTCTGCCCRTGATGGTAGGGTGAATGTACATGGGACTAGAATAAATCATTGGGCYTCTCTGAAGTACTTAGTACAATAGTTCATTATTTCAGGCAACAGTACCATTTGATCCCATTTTCACATTCACTAACTTGTATCTTTTTTTCAAAGCAAAATGGTAAATTAACTAAAGCAGATTTAAAACAGATATCAAAGAAAAAATATCATTGGCAATTGAACAATGGAGTCATAAAGTGTTGGTCATGAACACATGTGATGGTAAACAAATTTCATTTATATCTGATAAAATATCCCTTGGGGCCACTGGCTATGTGTTTTATATTGGTTGGTTGAAAGAATACTTAAACAATAAAGTATCTCCTGGAATTCTACCTCATAACCTTTAAAATCAGGCAAAAGAACAGGTTAAATTCGTATTATGCCTATAGAAATCATAGGTATAGTAATAATAGAAAATAATTACTAGAAAGAGAAGTGATAACTGCCTATTGTATAGCAGGAATTGTTGCAAAACCAATACTTCTGAGACAACAGGACTGAGACCAACAGCAAGAGGCCCAAAAGAGCTAAGTTTTGGGTCTTGATCTTGGGTCACAGCAACTCCATGCAGCACTATAGGCTGGGGAGGAGTGSCTGGAAAGCCGCCCAGCAGAAAAGGACCTGGTTGGAACCTGGCTGAATATGAGCTAGGTGGACAGGTGGACAAACGACCAATGGCATTCTCACTTGTCTCAGAAATAGTGCTGCCAACAGGACCAGGGAAGCGATTTTTCCTCTGTATTTGGCACTTGTGAGGCCACACCTTGAGTGCTGTGTCCAGTTCTGGGCCCCTCAATTCAGTAACAACACTGAGGCGCTGGACCATGTCCAGAAAAAGGCAATGACGCTGGTGCAGGATTTAGAGAGTGGGTCATATGAGGAGTGGCTGAGGGAGCTGGGGTTCTKTAGCCTGGAGAAAAGGAGGATCCAGGAGACCTTCTCAGTCTCTGAAAGGAGCTTGTGGCCAGGCAGGGGGTTGGCCTCTTCTCCCAGGCAACTGATGACAGGATGAGAGGACTTAATGTCAAGCTGCACCCAGCTCCACCTCTGACCACTCTGAGCCCACTAGAGCTAACYTGCACCAGTGTTGAGAGATATCAGCCCTGCCAGAGACAGGCTGGAGGTGTCTCCGTGCTCTGTGGGTTTCTCTGTGGCCAAACCACTGTACCAGTTTGCCTCCCTTCACCATGTAATCAGTCATTCCCAGCCCTGCCCCCCTAGTTGCTTGTGAAGGTGGTGCTGTAAGCTGGCTGATGGAAAGAGAGAAACAAACAGGAATTGCTGAATATCCTCAAGAGGGTGATGTTATTTTTTAATACTGATAATTTCATTTTTCTGGCTCATAGCATGGGCCCACATGCAGAGTTGAATCAGCTTAACTGAGTAGGTAGTAAAATGTGCTATGGAGGACAATTCAAACAGTCAGAAGGAGGTAGATCAGGGACCTCAACTAACCATCTTTGCTATTGCACAGGGAAACATCAAGAGCTTCTCTAAGCAAGTCATCTCAGATACAAAATTTGACCTGGCTCACCAGAGCTCTTCACAGACCAGGGATATCTTTGACTTTGTCATAGTTGTGAGAGCTGGGACCTTTGTATCTGATTTTCAAGTCAAAACTCTTGAAAAGAGGACTCAATGATTACTAACTACCTGGTAAAAGTTAAAACTATTCAGTTGCCCTAATCATGGAGAGGCCTTTCCTATTGCTACAGGCTGATCTCCAGAGGCCCCTTCCAAACCAAATTGTTCTGYGATTCTGTGACAAACCACATTAATCTCCACAGATTTTTTATATTATTTCAAAAAAACCCGAGATGTGCAAGTAACTCACCACAGTGTTCTAAATATCTTTACATGAGTATTTTCCATTGTAATCTTAATAACATGATTTCAGTATCTTTCTCTGTGTAACTGTGTGGGTGGAGGGTGGGGAGATGGGTATTGTATTATTGTCATCAAGATGGCGCCCAACACCCCCTTAGTTTCTGTGACTCTTTTCCATGCTATCCAAGGATCTGTTTTCTTCTTCYGTGTTTTATATATATCCATATTTATTTTAAAATCTAAAATCTCCTGGATACACATTTTTCAGTTTTTATGTTCAGTATATTCTTGAGTTGAGGGGCAGATTACTAATWCCACTATAATAACTTCAAAAATAAATGAATAATTTTTTTCCTCCTGCCACAGTATTAATAAAGACAATGAGAGGAATTATGCTGTACCAAGTAAGTAGCATAAAATGGTATATTACATTCTGTCTAATCAGTTGTACAGTTATAAATTCAGCAAACTAAGACTTGGGGATAAAAAAATTRCAATAAAAACCCCAAACATTTTCTGCTGTTATTTCTCTAAGATATTTTCTTTTTAAATTACTTACTATATGCAGAAAATTCTTACATATTTTCCTCTGATTCTTTAATAAGTATCATAATTTCAGGATCACTTTACTCTCTCTGGAAGATTGGAAACATGMCATTATTGTACTATGCACAGGCTGGAACAGTGATAGTATTTGATTCCACCCCTAAAAGACCTAGTTCATGGGAGAAAAAAATTCCATCAATGTCTTTTTGTATAAACATACACAGCAACAAAGATACAAGCTTGGACTCAGTAAGTCCCTAAGCTTTAAATTGTTGAAAATAAGGACTGTGCATGGGAATTGTCATTCATTGATGCTGTTTTTAGAGCTATTTTGAAAAAGCAGCCATCATTTGTCTGTTATTAAAAATTTGGGATGACCAGATTTTTACTCTGTCCCAGCATGGCTGTGCATTGTATTGCCATAGACTGTCATCTTCTATTTCAAGGCAAGGCGTAGAAATAGAATGATTTGATTCTTACAAGATTTACATTGAAGTCTGTTTCTCTGAAACATGTTTCCCTAAAATATGACTGCTGTGTTAGAACATGAGGTTATTTTCTTTATTACGTGATAYGAATGCAATTCACTTGTGTACCAGGCTAACCACACAATCCACTGTGGTCCCTTAGAACTTTTTCTATTCTGAAATTCTGTGGAATTCAGTGCTCCACACAGTGAAGGAGTTTGAGATCCTCTGCAGACAGAAATACATTATTCAGTATATACRCACAACACAATATAGATTATATATTGGTTACAGGTAAATCTTTTAAATATCTGCAAATAAATGATTAGGCCACAAACTGGGCCAAAGGGCTAAGATAACACAATGGGATGGAGAAAATCACTGAACACAATGGCAGAAACCACTGGATAYATAAGTGGCACAGGAAAGAGCTGAAAAACATGCAGGTAGGTGCCATGAGGCTGCGTCAACAGGGGCTTCAGAAAGAATTATGGGAAAGATGGCCAAGTTTGCAGATAAGGGGGGTCCAGTGGTATTTTGAGGATTAAAATTCTCAAAGGTCAGCAATGCCTAGTGCAGATGTACCACAGCTAACACATAAGGCAGGGAGTGCCTAGGTAARGGCATGTGGAAACTGGGCCAATGGTGGTAAAGTATAATCTGGTTGTTGCTTTGGGACTGGAGGTGGAAAAAGGGAAGTACAGATGTGGTGAAAAAGAGGATCAAAACCCAGAAAAGCATAAAACAAAGTTTTCACATCACATAATTGGTACTGCTGTCAGGGCTGCATGAATGTTGAACCTATTTCAGCASTCAGGAGAATGGGAATGGTGTCCTTGGCTTGCAAAGAGAAAACCTGGACTTGATGGATCATGGGATCTGATATCTCTGCATCAGAGTGCGTTTGAGCCTGGCAGCATCAGTGCCTTCCTAAAAATTGCCTAATAGARGCAACTGGTAAAGTATTCAACTTCTTTGGCGCCAGTCGGAAGTAGGAAGAGCAGGCAGCAATATCAGCTTCCACTTGCTAAATAAATGACCTCGCTAAATTACCTTTTTATTTACCACTTGCTTAATGGTGCCTTCAGTTCATTTTTCTAGCATTGCTTTCTGCAGAAATTCATYACAGTAAATAATGTTGTGAGTTTTTTCCGGGTTCTAAGTTATAGTCCATGTCATTTTCTAAAATTCACATCTCACAAATTAAAGTCAGGTAAAATAGTATGTTCATATATCTACAATTTTCATTTGCACCCAGAAAAGTATCATTTTTAATACTTTTTGAAAATATTCTCAAAATTGAGACTTTTAGTATCATGTGCTTGCATATAATGATGTGAATATACATAGATTTGTCTATTCCATCTTATATTACCTTAAAATAATCTACAATCCAGTTCCTACCCTGTTCTCAAAGTAAGAAAGAGAGAAGCACCTGCATTTCCCCATCATTGGACTCCCACTATTTTCTTGAGTCACCATTCCCACAACAAAATCAGTACCTCAGAATTCCAGAGTTCAAAARCTACATGGAAACCAGCACTAGAAAGATTACTAAAATATAAACATACCTCTACTCAATATTTGCTGCTTTATGTCAATTAGCAAAAAAAAGTAAAGGTATTTCCATAGGGAAATAGAGTAGGTTCACAGACTTGTACTGTCTGAATAGTCAGATTCTAAAATACATCAGTACATATGAATGCCTTTTCCCACAGGCTTTTCTTCTCTGATTTAATTGAAAAGGCTCAGAGAATGTTTGTAAATTGTGATGGTGGTGATAGAATATTGGTGACATTTTTACACTGAACATGGCAATGATTTTTTCACTGACCAGCTGCAAGGCATTTTTTCATCGGGCACTGCAGAGTGCCTRCAAAACACAGCTGATAGCCTTTTCAGCTCCATCTGGGATCTGTTCTGATATTGCTTTCTTTGTCACACTTTAGGAGCTTTTCACAGCAAAACTTTGGCCCAAAAAGGTSTTACTGTTGTTCAGTACCTGTTCTTAAGGTTCTGTTTCTTCTCTTGCTGCCTTCACTYTACCACAGAAATACTTAACATCCTCTCTGTAGAGCTGCTCTTTTCATGCCAACAGAGCAAATAGACTTGGCAGGTAGTTTGGCAATAATTGATCATATCCAAACAGTAATTGAATTTKGTTTGCTGTCATAATGGAAGAGCCAACACCATGCTGTCTGTTCTGTGACAATGGGCACCAAATTACATTACTCACTTCTTTGCTCATGCTACAAGCCACATATCTCGATATGAAACTCCACACTTTACCTAGGGGGGAAGGRGAGAGAGAAGGAAGAGACTGAAGACACAGACTGAAGACACAGTGTGGCTTGGTGCAGGCACATTGAAGATCAGAGCTCTCCCAAGAAAATGCACTGTGCTTTGGTTTCAGACAAGGAATTTTTGTTCATTTCACATTATCAACTCCACAATTTTCAGGGCAATAATTTCAGATTACTATCCGGGGAACCTTTCTGCAATATTTGTTCATCAGTGGGCCAGATACTCCACATTGGCAGCCRTGTCAAACACCAGCTGGGGCTTGGGCTCAGTTTTTCTTAATCATAAACAGTGTAATTGGCTGTGTATGTAACACAAGAGATATTTATGTGTCTGTTACAATACAATACTTGCCACCAAGATTTTGAGATTTTATTTAYTGACACTTCTTTCAGAAGTGAGTAAGGATAAAGTAAGGAGTCTGGCAGTCCTGTTCCCCTACCCCCAGTCTCTAAAGTATACTAAGTCTCTGTTAGGTATGTTAATTATTTTAATAAATTAACAGGGATCACCAGAGACACAGCTAGAGGGAGAACAGATTGAAGTCAGCACACACATGCATGGGCCATAAAGTAGATGTGACCAGGCCCTATCATCACCTATGGGTGAGAACAGAGCAGCCTGGAGAGGAACAGTGCATGCTGAGAGGAAAGGTGAAAATCTCCCACATGCTGGCAGACTGAAAACTTGTCATCCTGTTGTTTCTTCAAGAARTGAAAGACCCAGAGTCTGTGGAGCGCGTGCAAGGCCAGCAGACCATGTCAGTACCAAAGAGGGGCTGTGCAGGTCATTCCCATCCGAGCTCCCATAATAGCTGTGCACCCTCAGAGACACCAGGTACTGCTGAGGGAATGCGGCACCTGTGAGGGACTCTGGGCACAGCTGCCCAGAGGTCACTGTCACACCAGGGCAGCTCAGAGGTCACAGTCACACCAGTGCAGCTCAGAGGTCACTGTCACACCAGTGCAGCTCAGAGGTCACCATCACACCAGTGCAGCTCTCCCCAGGGAGTGGACAGCCAGGCTGGGCTCCACACAGGTGCCTGGGAGTGACAGCGTGTGTGACAGTGTCTGTGTGATAGACACTGTGCACCTGTGGGTGTCAGAACAGTGGGAGGAGACAAGCAAAGGTACCGTACTTTCAGTAATGTACATCAGCTTTTAATAATACTTAAGAATACTATCTTACTTTAATAGCAACAGTCTAATAAAATACATTCCAGTAAATATTGTTGTCATGTATATCTCCAACCAACTCATTTCCCTATCAGAGGGAATTCGAAACATAAATATTTTGTAAGTGTACAAGGGCCAAGAGTTACTTGCTACATAGGCATGACTGACAGAAAAGAGTTTAGGAGATTTTGGAGTGTTTTCCAATGCTTTGTAGAAGCAATTCCACTACTGAAAGGAAAAACCTGAGGTTAGCATTATTACTGACTTAATATTGTGAGTTAGAATTTAATTGACKTCACCAAGATTGAAAGGAAGTAGTTTAGGACAGGAATTGCTGGTAAGAGTACTGGACACATTRCAAGCTGGTTTCCATTTCCTTCATTGAAGAAGGTGTGAAAGYGATGCCATTTCAAAGGAGACCTTTTGCATTTGGCCCAAATGAAGAGGCCATCCTATGWTTTCTTCTGTCAGCACTTGGTCACGTTTGAAATCATTGAGCCTTCACAACTGCCAGGATAAAAAAAAAAGAATGGGCAGTTACTAGTGAATAAAGAAGTGGGCATGTTTTGGAAAGTACAGTATGCCAAATCTATCTTTCTTTTGGAAGAAAATGACCTAGTTTTGTTTAAACATGAAACTGGGATTTCTGTGTAACAACACATTAAAAAGTGCTGTTTCACTTTTTTTATTATCTTCAGTCTTTAGGGTTCCTAAACTGTGGGTGAGAATAAAGTTTATTCTCAACTTTGAGAATAAAGTTGACCTGTGAGGCCTATCTATCATCCCTGTCAATTCAAGGAAACCTCTGAGAAAAACTTGAAAAATATTCAAAATTCTGATTCCCATTGAGACACAGAAGAGAGAAAGTTCTAAAAAGAACAGAAAGTCCTTTTTTATTTTAAACCTGTCAGGGCAGTAAATTTACCAGAGTCCTAGAGAAAATTGGTGCAAAATTARAACCCATGAATTAAGGGAACTTGCCACAATGCTTCAGAGCAATCAGATCCCCTTGTGAGTGCAGAAATGTCTATAATAATTTATAGACCTCATAATTTGTGAGGTTTTGTAAAATACACAAAGCATTTTATGACTTTTTTTTTCCTTGCTTCTTTAAGTTTTCTCTTATAAGCCACACCATTCTGCCTTTAGAAAAAGCTGGTTGTGTAAGAATTCATGGAAAAGCTGTGCTCTAACCCTGTGCATATCACTCCGTCTCTCCTCTCCATTGTAGGTGTTGGAGGAAGTGTTAGGAGCTGATAACTGATGTTGCAAAAGCCCTGAAAGCATGGCTGTACTTGGACTTTAAATACTAATGCTTTGGATAATTTAATGCAAATATATCAGTGAATCTAATCAGGAACAGAAAAATGGTACACTGCAAAATGGCTGATATTTTCTAGTTGTCAAGGGATTTCAGTTAGAAAAACAAGGCATTACTAATTATTAAGTTGGTTTTCTGTTGACTGTGTCTAAAATTATTTGTATTTCATCCTCTTAAGGWCCTCTCAAATTATGGGAGATTGAAAAGGGTTTTAATACTAATTTAGGAAAAGCAGACGGACTTTTCAATAAGGAATGGCTATCTCTACTTAGCAGTGCAATTTTTCTTGCATTTTTATACTTTTTGTAATATTTGACTTTTCCCTCTTTACATTTTTATACTCAAAAATTGCCTGAGAGGTAGAGAAATGCATTGGCACTATTTTAAACATGAGGAACTGAGGAGTATAGAAACAAAAAGGCAGATCTAAGCATTTTAGCTGCAAAGTTTTAACACCTGCCTTTATAACACAGAGCTAGATTTCATCCTCAGCACTATGTTCAGCATCTTTGTTGCCTGTCAGCAGCTAGCTTGGCACTAAAGAATAGATGCCTTTGAGATTTATATGTTGAACAGAAAGGTCACCTAAAGTGGCTAGTAGAAACATGAAAATTAGATTTTARTGTTTGTAACTTAGCTGGCCCTAGCTAGTTAAACATCCTATGGTAGTCACTGGAGGGAAATGGGARCTTACAAAATATGTTTCACTGGACCAAAAGAAGGCACCTTCTCTCTGTTTCTTTCCAGTCATTGTAAAGGGACCTGAGAATGAGTAGCTCAGATATGGACAGCTACTTTGTAAATACCAGGGTGAAGCCAGTCAAAGTCCACACCAGTTAGGTTGGGTTGTTTAGCTTATCAGAGTTTGAACTGATGGGCCTGCAGGAAAAGATAGACAGAGTTTGGGCACCCGTATTGTTTTGTGGTTTTTTGTTTGTTTTTTTTTTACCCCAACTGAAATGCCTAAAGCACACAAAGCATGTAGGTGAGAAGGTTTTATGATCTATTTCCTCAGGTTTTTTTGCTAAATGGCATATTTGAGGTTGCATATTTTCCACAACAGTTAAGGGAGAGACACTGTCAATTAAACAAAATGTAATGCATTGAAATACTGGATTAGGTCCCCTGTGACTCCTTAGTCATGGTTYCAATCTCCTGTGAGCAATAGACTGAGATTTATTCCTTTGTCTTGGCTCTGGGCCTCTGTTCACTGAGGGTCAAAAAAAATGTTTCTAAAGTCTTTTGTGGACTGAGCCACTGACTCAGGAGAYGCAGATCTCATCTGTGTTTTACCTGCTCATCAGCCATGACACACTTTCCTGGATATCTGGAGAGATTGGCATGGTGGCTGTTCAAGCAGATCWCAGCAGCCACTGACACATAACCTAAAGTTGATTTGCTTGGCAGGACAAATAAAGCCTGTCCTACAAACCTGCCTGCCCTACAAACACAGAACTCACACAAACCACAGCTCAGCCCTGCTCATCCAGCCTGTTCAGATGACCCTTGGGAATGAAAATCTCACTGTGATCACTGCTGACAGCTCAGCTCCTACATCTGGCAATTCCTTTCCTCAGATTCCTGCAGATTCCATGTGGTGTTGCAGACCTGAGCATTGTGTTCCTCCTGAGGGGGGCCTATTTATTGCTTTCAGAGTTGGTGTTACCTTATTAGCTAGCTCGTAATGGACTGAAGTCGTGAGCTCCAGCTGGGGATGTGCAGTGAGCTCTCCTTTGTCCAGGTGGGTAAGTTTTTGGTTGCTGTTGCAGGGATGMACTCAGAGCCTCCATGATGGTTGCAGCCTCTCAGAGAACAAAAAAAAATCTGTAGGTGGTTTTTGAGTGTTATGCTTTAACAGTTTAGCACAGTCTGTTCACTACATTTCTATAGATAGAATRGTATAGAGTGAGTGGCATAACAATGAAAGAATAAGTTCTAGATTTCCTCTCTAACTGTACAGATTTACACACTATTTTTTATAATAGAATCCTGAAAATCTTCCCATGATTACTTCAGCCAGTATAGTGTATTTATTCAGGCTTTGAATAGAAAACATAGACAGACCCACAAAGAACCTCTAAACTGCAGCAAACTTCTTAGCTAGGCTGTTAATGGAAAGCAGAGTTGAAAAGGATGTGAAACCATGTAGGTTAATTTTAAAAAATCAATTAATGTTTAGAGATAACATCTTGCAATACATAATGAACCTTACTCCTGACTTTGTAATAGTTGCTGTATTCCTTTTTGCCATGCAAATTGCCATAATATCGTATAATATTTATGTTTACAATAATTCTCTTGATTTTGGTTCACAGTTACTATTTCTTTGCTAGATATAGTGGTTGGTCTGAAATATAAAAGGCAAAGTAATGAATATGAAGTATGAAGCAGTATGATGACAGAGCTTTTATTGGAGTTTAGGAAAACTTTTCTTGAATCCTAATTAAACTCCCTAATACCACTGTAGATTAAAAAAAMCCAAAAACTTATCAGATCTATAAAAGGTGATACTCAGAAACAAAACTTTCACAAGAGTGCAAATCTACTTCAGTCAAACACATCTTTACCTCTTTTAAGATCACAAGTTACCCTGAAATTTAGAAAAAAWTTTCAGAGATCCAAAGTTGTGAACAGAAATCCCTGCAGGGCCTGGCTTGTTATTTACCTTCAGAAACAATTATASTGTTTTTACAAGGGCTGTACTGTAACTTTCAGTCTGGGAGAAGGTTCTATTTATTAACAGAAAATTCACTTTAAGTGCAGATTGATAATAATGACATAATCTCTGTCTGTGTRGCAGGTATAGGTGCTGTTATCCCTCTGTGTATGCTTTTACATGAATGCACATGCTTAGATATTTATATAAAGCCATCCTTAAACTGGTGGTTTGCTGCTTTTATTCCTCTCTTTCTTCTTATACAGAAGAGGTAATATCCTGCTTACACGTTGACAGTAAAAAGGATACATACAAGCATCCTTTAGAAGGGTTAATTTCAATTTTTGACAGTTTTATTTAACTTAGATTTCATTGCCTATCATAAATGAAGCAATATAACATTTATTTCTTATACCTTCCTGCACACACTATGTATTAAATATATAAATACATTTGTTTTTGTCCAGCTTCACTTCAGATAGCCTTTTTTATTAATATAAGTTATTACTATAGAATGGTTTAGAGTACTTTTTTTGGCTAAGTGTGAAAATTATGGTTTCTCATACACATTGTAAGAGATCTAGGTCTGGAACAGAGACTCCTGTCGTAAGATATGATAAATTGCTCATACCATGAAGAATAATACTTTTTTCATGAATTCTTGAGAGAAAACCAGCTCATATATGGATAAGAAGGACCTTTCAAAAKCACTGAAAATAAGGATGGAACAGCTGTTTCACATAGCAGCCATTCCTGGCAGTTTCTAGGGAAAGTGGAGCCATTATCTGCTTTCTCCTTCTAAAGAAGTTCCTGTAGAAAACCAGCCATGGAAGAAAGGCAAAAGCATCTGTAGCAAAGAGAAAGGATAAGAAAAAGTGTGATGCACGCTCTATCGATGTTCTGCATTAGGTATCTTACGTTTCCTTTACTTTCACCAGCAAGAGTAACCATTTTCAGCAGTGGTGACTGAGGAAATCCCAATCATGCTCACAAGTATGTATGTGGAAATGCTGAAGACTGAAATACTTTAAGTCTCAAAAGAAAACAGAAATGACATTTTCCTGAAGGACTGTGGTAAAATCAGACAAATTATTTAAAACAGTCCATCAAGCACCAGGAACATATTTTTTGTCTTTTTGAAAGTCAAAAGCAAAATCTGCTCTCATTTTAGAACAAAACCCAAAGCAACCCAACTCTGACTGAAGTAAATTTGCTTAATCTCTACATTAAGCAGAGATTTCTTTTCCAGAGTCTTTGGAACAAAAAAAAACTTGAGAAAGGAAAATATTTTCACTACCTGAGATTTACAGGTGGGTAGGATTGAAACCATAATAATGTGGTGTTTTAATTAGGACTCCTGTATACAAGATGCAGGTCTTTTACACCCTTTTCTGAGATACAAAAGTCACATATGAACCCTGAATGCCCCACGGTAGCACTGAGATGCTAAAATCTCCTGCAAAATGTAAAGCTGTGCAGTCCTTCCTAGCCCCTCATGCAGACTGAGTTAGGATTCTGCTATCCTTCTGAGAACTACAAATTTATTCTGTTTTAATGAATGCATATTTTTCTGTTTTCAGCTTTTCTATCTTGCTTCTCTGCAAAAAAACAAAAAAAAAAAAAATTCAAGAATGTGTCTTTATTCCACTGAATCTATTAGACTTTGGCACCAATTTGAATGATTGTAAAGAGAGACCTCCAACTGGGAACATTTTATGCCTGTTTAGAAGGCAGTTTCACACTGTTAGAACAGTGATCATTAAGGGACAGCGCACAGTGCTCCTAAGCTTGGCATGAAATAACAGGACAGTCAACATTTAAATCCAAGCAAGTCCCTTACAGGCATTTATCCTTATAATCTTTGATTCCAATTGTATAATAATTATGATAAGTACTCCCTGCAGTGTAGGCGCATTAAATGCAGACAAAGATAAGTTTCAAAACAGAATTATCAGTATAAAACAGAGAACAATAAAGGGGCAATGAGACAAGACTGGGAAATCTAGGCATGTATTGATTTAGATGCTAGAATTTTCTCCACCTGGGACTGAAAATCTGTAACATCTGTATTTAAAAATCAACTGAAGGAAGAGCATAAAAATATACTTTTGAATRCCTGGGATGTTTCAGAAAATGAATTATGAAAAATTGTCTCTGATTTATAAAATGTAGTCATTTTATTTATTAATTCATGTACTTGATCYATATAGGGTGATACTGGTTCCCCTTGTCTAATTATCTAATGCTGAGAGTGACTAAAATGAAGAATTATAGAGATAGTATAAGACAGATGATTTCTACAAAATGAAATCCCCTTGTACTTTTCTGCTTAGCAATAACCAGAAATATCTCTCTCCTACTTTACTGAAAATCTGTGCCTCATGTAAGCCTTATTATCCCTTAAGGCTCATCCCTCCTAGCCAGTAGAAATTCACTTTTTCTGAGAGAATTTTAGAGAAAGCAAAACCCCTTCAGTTTGCACGTGCTTTCATTTAAAAATTATTGTCTGATTTGCTATATTTTCCTCTATCTTTAGTAATTGCTGTGTTAAATCCTCCCATGGAAAGTATTTTTGAAGGGCTTTTGCTCTTCCTTGGTATCAGAAAATTATTAAACTGCTGCTGCCTTTGCTAACAAGTTGCCATCCGTGATATATGGATGATTATATACAGTCTGTACATTGAAAGTTTATGTCTTAAAAAAAAATGYTTGTCTTCATTTGATGAAATGTTGAATTGCTTGTTGCTTCTTAAAAATGCCATAAAGCCTAAAATCTACCAGCCAGAGATTTAYTAGCTGAGCAGGGGGAGAGGTGATTTAGCCATGTCCATTATTATTGATTACATGCTCATCTTGCCTGACCTGAGGTGGCTCCCCAGTGCCATCAGCACTTTTTTATCCATAGCAGTGATGGTGCCAGGAAGACTTTCTGTCTGCAGTGAGTGCTGCTGTTTGCATCATTGCATCTTCTACAAATGCAAAACACATTTTCTTTTAGGGGAAGAAGATTAAATCAGGATTGGCAAGAGCAGTCTTCTAGTATCAGAGACATTTTAATGACCTAGTCAGAATCTCCACCTTAAATAACACTAGCATTTGGTTTTAGTCTGGTTTGGGGTTTCTTTTCTTTGGTTCTTACTGCTATTACCATTAGGTTGTTTTAGAAAAAAAACCTCTTTGGGGTTCAAAACCTTTTTTTTTTTTTTTTTTTTTTTTTTTTTTTTTTTTTTTTTTTTAATTGTATATGGTTCCAGTTCCATTCTGTTCCCAGAATTCTGTTCTCTGCAGCGTTTTTAATTTACATGGTGATCACACCCTTTAATTTGTATAACATACTTTATGTATCCCTGTATCTGGCTAAGTTAAAAAAAAAAATCCATTACTTTTCTTCCCTCAGGGGGCTTTTTGGCTCCTTGGTCATCCTAATAACTCTGTTTCTTTTCCAGTTTGGATTTCTCTTTCTGAAGAATTTTATGTAAGTTTCATTGAGACACCTATACCCCTCAGCTCTTGCTCAAGGGTAATTATYGGGTTGCAGAACAAACATCAGAAAGGAATGCAAAAAGAGAGACTCCAGGCTCCCTCCAAACACTACCTTTTCAAATCCTCTGCTAGTGCTAGAGGGAAGAAAACGGGCAACTGTCTTCAAGGTTTGATCTTTATGAATATAACTAGYCAGCCCACTCCCTCCTCTCTTCTTTAGGATTGTTCGGATGTCCAAAGATGCAAGATGGCAATATGGGCTCTGTGCAACATCTTTCACATAGATCAAGGAACCCATGTGAAAAAATTCTTCTGGAACACCCCTCCCTCTCATAGTGTTTGCAGCAGCAGGACCTAGCTTAAGTTCAACCCGTATAAAACAGTACTACAAGAAAACCCCTCAGTTTTACACTTCATTATGGAGTTTGACACTGATCATTCCATGGCTTTGAAACAAAACCAAGCCTTTTGTTGTTGAAATGCTCCAGCCTTTCCATCGCTTTGAGAATGACTGAGGAAGAACAGCAATAATTTTCTGCTTTCTGTTCTCTAATTACAGATTTTAATTCCAGTTCACCCCTTTTCATTTTAAAGACTATATTTGTTTCTTCCATTTAATGTTACCACACTATTCACCAGTGTTTGCATACCAATAAATTTAACAAAAAWAGAGGTTCTAGCTTTTTTCTTCTCTAAGAGCTGAACATCTTAATCACATACTTGTGTTCAGCAAAAAGCGATATAACATTTTCTGTCTAAAATACACCTGTAATTTAGATGAAGAATTCAAGATTTAAGGCACAAAAAGCTTCAGCCATCATCAAGAAATTTCTATAATGGTGTGTCATTGAAGCTTTCTGGGAAGCAGTTCGTACAAGAACTGAGAAGTTTGAGCATCTTTTCCATTAAAATCATTGCATTACCTATTGAACAACCCAACAAAGGAAGTTACTCAGCAATTCTAAGGAAGGAGACCATGATCCAGTGCTTTCTTAAGTTCCTGTGTAAAACCTGTCTGTAAAGCTCTGTCAAATTGCCTACCTTTTTCTTTTATTCCCTTGTCTGGAGCACATTAACTTAAAACCAAAGTAGGAATATTGCYAGCAAATCTTTTAAGTTGAAATGAGCTTGGGACTAAAAGCTAAAAGTACTAGAAGTGTGAGGCTTAATGCAAATTATACACATTAGTTAGAATGTCTGATGAACCACTAAAAAATTAAATACTTTTTTTGCACCTATGCCATTTAATTACCTCTTTCTTATCAAGTCTGCTCAGGGTATACATTTAGCCACTTGCCAAACAAGTTCCTTCTACACAGAAATASTCTAAGACAAGAATTTCCAGATGTGCTCAAAGGAACAAGACATCTGTCTTCGAATTATCATGAATCATACAGAACTAAGATGTTTCTGTGAAGGATTTCAGAATCCACTTTCATTTTTATTCTAGTAGCGCTTAGAAATCTCACTTGTGCTGGCTGTTAAGCACATAAAATGATACTAAAAAGCCTTAACCATAACTGCAATTCAATGCCTTTTTTTTAAATAAAAAAAAAAAAAAAAAAAAGATATATGACAAGACTGTACCCCTAGTTCAGAAGTGGTTTAATCTCTTGGGTAAGAGTGAAGTATCTTATGAATGCTTCAAGTACCACAAGTGGTCATGCATGCAGTGCAGAACAAGACAAAGGCTATCCTAAGGCAGGGAGAGACTAATGTAGGAGGTAAAGGAGAAAGTGGGAAGAAAGCAGTGAAAGGAAATTAATTTTCTGATTCCGTGTCCAGTATTGCTTTTTTTTTTTTTTTTTTTGTGGCAGCTGTGGAGGGAGCATTAGATATCTCATGAGACCTGAACACTCCTGCTGTTCCTGCTAGTTCCAGCTACTGCTGGAGAACAACTCCATCTCCTAAATGCTGACTTCTGCCTCTCCTACCATGTTTCTGGGGGAAAATCTGAAGGGGGAATTTTTATCATTTGTCCTTACTGTCCAAGACCTTACTGTCTTCTGAAAAGGAAATTTCTTTAACTCTGGGAGTCAGTTTACACCAGAAGAAATTACATTCCATACAGCTCATGTTAATTGCTTTAGTATAGTTTAAGAATAATTTAATAAAGATCTTGAAATTATAAGATAGAAACCAGAAACAGAAAGGATTAATTGGTGTTATGAGTTCTGCATCTTGGGGAAAATGCTGTCTTCTATAACTTCCGTATTTTCAAGTATTTTTCATAATTAAAAACAAAATTTTAATTATTTCTCTCAAAAGTATTTGTAGTCTCAAATATATTATGTGAAGTTAATTTTGTAGTTGTTAAAGAAGTGCCCATGAAAGACTAGTATTTTCAAACTAACATAGATAAAATTGTGTGATGTTGAAGCAATTTACACTTTTTAATAACTACATTGTTCTTGTARAAAGAGATTGTCGTATTCCCTGACAGCCAATTTTCTTGTGATGAATTGTCTAAAACTTATTCTTTCTGATATTTTTAGTCAGTAGTGAATAAATRGTAAGCTAATTTTTCTGTTTTCCTTTGCAGATAAAAGCATTCTTTTAATTATATTTCACACCAATGCTACAGATAAGCATATGACTGCAAGAAACAATAGCCATTTTATACTGTTCTAACAGTAAGTCTGTCTCTTGTTGTTCAGAGTGATTGCTCTCTAAATCTGTTATTTATTCATCCAAGGCATGGGACAATGACCAGGGAAATCAGTGAGAAAATCCCTGCCAATTTCATAGATTTTGAAATGAAACATACTGCCAAAACTTTTTTCCTACATATAAATTTTGTTAATTTTCAAATACTTTTTGTTCCACTCTGCCCCTAGTATAAAGCATCTACAAAAAGCTTGTTAGAGGGAAATTTTTTATTTCAGTAAAATTAATCTGTGGACCTCATCTCACTGTCTGCTGATATATTTTGTTCATATTAACTCCTTTTTCAGTGAAGTCCTGTTTAGTAAAGTAACCGCAAAAATAATGCAGAAGGAGTAACAAGTATAACACCTTGTGTCCTGAATGAAAAAAAAAATTAAACTCCAGAGGGAAAATCATGTTGATTCTTTTTTTCTATCTCCTTCTCCTAGAGGAACAACAACCATGAATGCATGAAACCAAACACAATCCTTGCCTGTTGCAAGTGTTGAATGTGCTTTTCTTAGCCTCTGCATATTTGCTGAACTGTAGAGGGCTGAATCATAAATGCTCTCCCTAATTCTCCTTGGATGGAATACTCCTGTTAATTGTGCATCCCTTGGTGTGACAGTCACCTGCTGAGGAACACTGGACATAATTTCTGTTATTATTTTTCTTCCAGGCTCTTCTGGGGAAGGTGGGGAGCCCTCTTTTTCCTTCCGGCTTCAGGAGATGTGATGAGAGTAATCTGTATGCCATAGGACAAAAAAAAGAATGTGTGTGGGTAGAAAAACTCACTCCATTACCTTCTACTTTTGAAACATCACTTTCTGGCAGTCTTGGACATTTCAGAACAGTAYGGCATGAAAGGATGGAAACAATGGCCAGTTTGGAAGGTGGAGCAGTAACCATGAAGTGAATATGATGACTGAGTGTCCCCTCAGGATGTAACCAAACAGAATCTGGGTGCACAAATCAGCTGGGAGGTTCTCAGGCTTGTAACATGTAGTGTTTGGGGGTTTGCAGGAGTCCCAACTTTTTCCCAAAATTTTMTTTTTGGCTCTGGCCAATGTGACTTCAGACTGGCCTGTGCAAAACTGTGATTACATAGGAAATTAATAATATTCTGGCTCCTTTTTTATTTCTCCTCTGTTAGTGAAATATGGTATCAGTTAATAAAAGGACACCTGTGTTGAAAAATGAGGCAATCTATCTGATTAGAGAACAGACAGCTACATTTAGCATAACATCATAATATAAAAAAATTATAAGCAGCTATTGGATGGTAACATTAGGATTCTGTTTATAGGCATAGCACAGTATTAAGTGCATTTCTTTAAACTAGCAGGGCTGTCTACTACCTAAAATTTTCATAAGGGATATGTTGAGAAAATTCAACCAACTTCATCTTACAATATGTAGATATTGTAATATCTATGTACAGGCTACTAGATCATACATCCTGATTTACAGCCAAGATGTAAGATCTAAAATTTAGGTTTCATCCAAAAGCCTGATGACAACCCATATTTCTGTCTCATGAAACCACCAAAATGCCCTCATTAAGGACATCTTATGTATCAGCATCATTCTGTGGGTAACAAGCAGCTATTTGTAGGGGGTTTAACTTCTAGGTCTCTGTTTCTCAAATAAATCTGCCCATAAATAAGTCAAATTTTATACCTCTGTCAGAACACCTCTGGGGCATTACAGCACTTCCCTGCACTGTGCAATTTATTTACATTTCAAATATAATGGTCTCTTTTAAGATGCTTGTTTAGATTGTTCCTGTTTATCTGAGTATTACAATGTTCATTGGTCAAAAGATCAGTATGTGGCTTTRAATTAGGTCTATCAAAAGCTTATTTGCACAAAACACAGAATTATTTGTACAAATAGGCAGAATTTGCTGCATAAAATGCTGCACTAGTAAACTACCATTGTTCCAAGCAAAGAGAAACCAGGGGCACTTCCATATTTTTCACCTGTTCTGGTGTCTTAATTTGTTTACTTGATCTTAATATTCTTGACTATAGTTGAAGAGAAAAGTTGAACCTTCTCAAAATCAGCCTCTGYTCTCCTGCATGCTCAACATCACAATATTTGCTCTCAGTGCCTGGTAATTACATTTATACTGTACCACTGACTGCTGCGTGTCAGACTAAGCCAATGACTATTGGAGCCAGCCACTCAAAAAATAATAAAGATCTCAATCATGATGACAGGAGCTACATGTGAAAGGGAAATGCCTAACTATTTTGCCAAGCGGAGATAAAAAAAAATATTTATGATCACTGCTGCCACCTAATTGCTCTCGACAGACACTGATTTGAAGGACTCTCCATGGCTGCACATCCAGCCATCAGTCAATGTAGTCCCCGGTGGAATAGTAATATATCACATTAACAGTACATTGTGCCCTTTTGAGGAATGTAACACACCTCACCCATGTCAATTAGTTAATTCCCCAAACTACGCTCTCAAGCACTATGCCCTGGGATAGTTAGGAGCCATTATTCTCCTGGTTTAGGGTTAAATAAACTGAACAAAAGCAAACAGCAGTTCATGCAAAGTCAGTGAGCCAGCCAGGAACTGAGGCTTAGAATCTAGATTTTTAATCATACCTTACTAATCACAACATACTAATGCCATTTTTTTTGGTCTTAACTACCAGGGTGTTTAATTAGTTACTTACCATTTCAGAAATACAGAGTTAAGAAACCACATGTAAATGACTTTCAAATACCTCTTAGAGCATAAACCACTTTTCAGTTATGTTTGTTTTTACTGCTGCATAATGTCTAGTGTACACTAGAGCTTTGTTTCAATCTGTAATCACTGGRAATTTTCAGGCTTTCACAGTATTGCCCAGCATCTTGCATTATTTAAATATGTCCTGTAGACCATATTTCAGCTAAGAACTTTAACAACATAATTCAGACTATCTTAGAACATTTATGTTTACTAGGAATTGATATGCAATAGTGTTCCGAGTTTATGACTGAGTCCTTAATGTAAGCAGTTGTTGTGCCATATAGTTCTTAAAATGAAAGAAATGATCACACACTGAAGCCAAGTTTTGTATAGTCTCTGAAACAAAACAAAACCAAGAAAGAAAATAAAATACGATTTATTTATCTTAAGTTATTAGCACACGTATARACTTTTAAAGGTCTTTTCCAAGTAAGAGACATTTTTATCTTTCTTCATTAGTTCCAAGCTCACGTTTTCTCCAACCATGTCCTGTCTTCTGGGCCTTATCCAAAGYCAACAGTGGTTTGTGACTGTGCAAAAATTTGGACAACTGAAATAAGGTGCAGAAATTTGAGGAAATATCTGTTTTCTCTTTATTCCAGTTGATGCTATGAAAATGCTGAAGATGCTAAGTCAAATAAATACCACACATATGATCTGAGACAGAAAGAAGTAGGGGAAGCCATGTGTAATAACCTCAATTTTGTAAAAGCTGGGCATTTTACCTGAACATTGGAAATCTGTGTTCACTGGGAAACAACAAGCTTTTCGCAGAGTATTTCTTCCCCAAAGACAGGGGRAAAAAAACCATAGCCTGAAGACATTTCTTCCTATTTGATACAGAGGGACAACAAATGACCAAGCTATCATGACACATCTGCTGTCTAGACTCCTAAGCGAAGGAAATTAATTTGATTAGTCTTTTCATTTACTTCAATGCATTTTAGGCTCCAAAAGACAACCAAGTAAATTATTTTCCTCTCTTTTGGTCCTAAAACTCAGACTCTGGATTCACAAAGTGTTTGTTTTGTCATGARATAACATATAACTAGATGCCCACATATTTCTATGAAAGACCATGTTATTTCTATTATACTCAAAAAAAACCCCACAAAAAATTAAAATATAATTATAGTGTTATCCACCACTCAAAAGAATAAATTACAGTTTCCTTGTGTCTCTGCCTTTCCAAGTTAATGGTTCTGCTTTCATAACATCTTTGGTGTGAAAACTGGAATAAGTATCTTTAACTATAATTTTCAATGTCTGAATGAATACGTAACTGTTAAAAAGTTATTTAGAAATTTCCCCGTTCATAGGAAGAGAATTTTGGCAGGTCATTGAAATAGGTCACGGAAATCAAAAGCTAGATTTTTGTGACCAGCCAAAACTTAAATTAAAAATTCAAATTAAAAACTCTGCCACAAAAAGGAAAGATTTTGCATCTTTTCCCTTCATAAGCTGTACCTTCCTGCACCCCAGCAAGTCCCATTCATGCTATTTGGCCAGCTTCCTGAAACTAACTTTGAAAAGTGTTACAAGCCTCAATAACATTCATATCTGATCTCTCTCCTTCCCATCTCCTTTTTTCAATGGATTTGCTCTTAGGGGAGACTGACAGGCACCAGGTTCGTAAAATAAGAACAGGGGAGTGGAACAAAGAGGAGAGGACAAAAGAGACAAATAAAATCTAGTTTAGGTAGTTGCAAACTCTCAAACCAGCTTGCTCTCTAAGTGCTGGTGATGGTAATCATTGATTTTTACTTTCTGAAAGTGAAAAGATGGGAGGAATATGATTATACAATATTGGGAAGACTCTTTACATGATAAGATGCAGGCAGAATTTTATTTTAAACACAATGGAAAAAATCTGTCATACTGAGTTGGGGAAAGCCCACACYTGACTAGTAAAAATGAATAAAGATAGCAGAAGTGGTGTTTTCAGGAAAATATTTTAAAGGTATTTATCTTAGCATTATGGCACTATTTGACCTGGGGCAATAACCTCAAACTGTTTTCAATCTCTGGTTGTACTTTAATGTATTTATTAATGACTGCTGCAATCAGTGAACATTTGACTTCAAAGAGTGGTACAGACATTAAAAGCCTAATCCTGCTTCTTGTAATTGTGTTTTGTGATCACTTCCTTATGCCAGGGGTCCAGGCAGCAAAATTATAATCCAGATCTAATGCCATTGTTCACATTGAGCAGCCCCGTTCTCCACCTTTTCACTTCTGCACTACTATTAGGAAGTGCTTTGATGCATTTCCTTATACTGCTCTATTGTTGAAGGTGATTTAAAGGCATTTTCTCTCAAAAGAAATTACCAGAATTCAAAATGGTTTTGATCTTTCTCGAGGGCAAATAACAAATAAAGGCAGGAGCTTTTAACTGCTCACCTTATTGGTGGTCTGTTAAAGAAATTAATTTAGTACTCTAAAACTCAGACAGTGAGTGTAAAAAAMCCCCAATATAACCACCACAACCACTCTCACTAAAGCTTATGAAAGTGTTCTGGATTTAAACTTCAATACTATTCTAACATCCAATTTCTAATGGTCAAAGTAAGTTAAATTAAACTTATTGCTCTCATCACCCTATATTTAAAATAAGTATATTTTATTCCCAACCAAACATATGAGTCTCCTGTTTGAAGCCAAGCTTGTACTACCTAGCTGAGGGATTTACTCAAAAAACAAGAGTTCGGGGAGARAGTGAGATAAGTGCATTATCTTTAGGAAGCACATACTACCATCTAATAACTGTAGAAAAGCATTTTAGAATTCACATATCTTGTTTCTATGCTGATTTGTTAAAGGGTTTATTTATTTATTTAGAGGGTATTTATGTAGTCTGCTGCTGCAGAGTTTGGTTTCTTATCTATGATTACATTTCTGTGTGCCGAGTGAGCAAGTGGTAGGGTATCTGCTGCCTTATCAGTAATATTTTTATTTATGTTATTAAAATTAATGTTTTTACTAAATCTTAAAAATTTCRTACAGGAGTATATAGTTGGCACAAAGAAAAGGATTCATTTGAAGGAAATGTGTAACTGAAAAAGAGCATAAAAAAAGAGAATTCCTAGTCTAATGCCATTCCATATGTTTTGRATTTTGGAATGAGAAAAGGGAGGCAAGAAATCCAGTGCATCRGGTTTCTTCTCTTTATTATCTGATTTTAGAGAGGAAAAAATAAAATGCATGTCTTTAACCATAGTGAGAGAAAAGGACTTCAGCATGGTAGTCTTACATGCTTATCATTAAAAGTATCACGGAAAAATCTAAGAAGGTAGATTTGCACAACTGACCAAAAGATGTTATGAAAGCAGAACCATTAACTTGGAAAGGCAGAGTCACAAGAAAACTGTAATTTATTCTCTTGAGTGATAGATAATACTATAATTTTGTTTGGTTTTGTTTGTTTTTTTTATAATGAAGAGGTTCTAGAAATGTCTCAAAACTTACATGGTCTAGTCAATATTTATTCTGAAAATACCTGAGGCTTTCCTACTAACCGAACTACAGTAGGAGGGCTATCACAATAATTACCACTTGCTGTGAGTAGAAATTCAACTGAAAATGCATTAGGGAGAAATAGAGGACAAGTTTCTAGTTCTCATCATCATTTCTCTCAAACTCTCAGGTATTTGGATTTAACAGGAAGAAAAAACAGATCTCATTACATCTAGGTTTTGATATTTTGTTATTMAGGTAAAGGGATAAACATGTACCATGGATTAGGCAAGGGCCACCAACGTAGTGTGTAGGTGGAACTGTGAATTCCCTGTGGGTTCCCTTACAGCTGTACTAAGCAGTGTCATATCACTTCCCTAAGCAGCTTTAGGAGGTTTGTGTACTCAGCAAAGCCAGGGCATATTACTCTGAATTGCTGAAGGAGTGCTTTTACTCAGTGAGTCTAAGGATCCCTTTGTTTTATAACAACAGCAGGAATGTACCTTTCTTTGTAGGAGCTGATTTTTACTTTATGCTCACTTGTAGGAGGTTTAGCACACAGTAGTTATGTGTTACCCATCTCCTGGAGCTTAGGRACAGTGGTGCACAGTGAAAAAAGTTACCAGGAGCAGTTCACAGTAGAGCTCTCTTGATGTCTTTGCTGATATAAATATAGAAGATGTACTACACTACACCTTCCCTAGAAAACCAAAACCCCCTCAGTACTTTAGAACCATAGCAAGAAGGATGTATTTTCCCCAGAATGTTAAAGATACAATTCTTGTTTTCTGTTGATGACTCCCTGTACATTTCACTGGGTTTCACTACCTTTCTCCACTCATCGTTAATTCTTAGTGAGATGGGTGCAACTCTTGCTTAATCAGTTGAATAGCCTACAGCTCATGCTCTGATACAGCCCACTGCAAACAGCATTAAATTGCTAGCTTGGCACATGTTCACTATTCAAAGAACCAAATTCTTACCTTCTCAGCAGCTGCCAAAAGAGAAATAGGTGTGGGAATAGAGAGGTGTCTGATAAAGAAGTAGACTATTTTGAAACACATCTAAACAACGTGTTTACACAAATGTACACAAAGAGTTAAATGTACTATAATACACAAAGAACCAGCAAACCCCAAAATTGATTATACCTTTTAATGCAGGAATACTAAATTAAATGGTCTTATTTGGCTTGACCGTTTTAGTTCAAGGTAGGTCTGTAGTTCACACAAGTTGATACATCAATATTTATGTTAAAAGGGGAAAGGGGTAAAATTGGAAAGTTACCTAGAATATCTCAGAAAAATTTACTGCATCCTTCAGTATAAAGCAGATACATTACTTAGATGTATTATTAGAAAATGGGAAGAATTTATTTGTTGCCACAGAGACAGAAATAATCTTCTGCCTGATATAAAGGCTCTTGTCAATCTCTTCTGAGGAGATATCTTACTCCCATGCATCTAATTTATTAAACATATATAGTACATCATAGGGAATTTGAGAATGAAATGAATGAGATGGGTTGACAGTTTTCTAACAGGAAGATTCAGTAGAGAGGAAATCATGGAAGCAAAGATTAAGGCATCAAAGAAATCACATAAATCTCCATTAAAGAAATCTCTATGCCTAGCTTATAACACCAGTCACAGAGTTAAAAAAAATGCAGGGAAATAATGGATTGGGAAAAATTATGACATATCCTGACAAATGACTACCTATTCTGGCCAACTTTTAGAACATTTACTAGGAATTAGAATAGCAATTATGGCATAGCCTAGTGCTAGAATGTGATAGAATTTTAGTAAATTTGTTCCTCACAGCCTGGCATGTGAATACCATGCTCTCCTTTGATCTGGTTCATCATCCAGCAGGAAACTAGCAGAAGACAGTTATTTCATAATAGGAAGTACAGGTACTGAAATCACTGGGTTCTTCGTTGGACTCCTTAAAAAATTCAGTATGCTACCTASCCTAACTGTGCAAAACTTCAGCCATTATCCTTCCAGAAAGACACTATATAAATTAATTTCTMATCTTTCTGATGGGCCAAGCCATGGCTGTCACATCTCCTAGTGTCTTAGATGAAGCTGTAGTTTGTTTGCCTACTTAGTGTTTGGATTGGTGGGTTTTTTGGATTGTTTTGGGAGGGGGTTTGTTTTTATAGAAGCAGTTACTGAAACCGATCATGAGTGTGATACATTTTAATTTAGACACAGACTTAGTGGACAGTGAAAAAATACTGGTGTTGTCTGGCTGAATTTCCTAGGAAGTATTCCAAGAGTAGATGAAGCCTGCACTTACAGTTTCATTATAGCATTTCATCTTAATAAACTGTGCTGGGGTAGTACCTCCCAATGAACTATAGTAGAGTGAGGTTATGCTAATTAAGTGGAAGTGGGTTTCGTGTTTGATCAGACTGTGTCTGGTTGATCTGTGATGAGAATGACAGCAACARTAATCTAATCTCATCCACCAACCCATCTGGAATTTGTAATGTGTTTATTGTGCTGTTGTATACACATCATCAATCATGGATGTAAAATATGTAATGAYTGCAAACATAAATAAGGGGTGACATATTAATTGAGCAACATGCAAATTGCTGCATTTACAGTGCTGGGAAGTGGGTGCTCTAGGGAACCTCTCATTACAGATCAGCTGCTGATATGCAGCTATTAACACCCAGCTGCTTGCTTCTGCCACGGACAGCTTTGTGGTAATGCCAACTGCTGCTTAGCACTGCACAATGAATGCAATGAAAAAACCTTCACTGGACATATAAATGTGGTTCTGGAAAACAGTCATGAGAAGAAGGAGAAAAAAGTGTCCAGCACTCTTTCATACACATTAATCTATTCTCTCAAAACTCGCTTTTGCAGACAACACTCAGTTACAAAGCTGGCCAACATATCACTACTTTCTCTAGCTTTATTCTTTGCTCTGCCTGCTTTGAGGCATCTGCACACTCACTCAGTCTTTCTTTTCAGGTAATTAGTCTTTCAAATAAGCATTGTACTCTCCCTCAGGCTTTAACTATTAAGGTCTCCTTACTGGTCTTCAGTCTTATGACCATGTCTTACTCAGCTTTATGCACTTATCTCCCTGCTCCAGTCTTATCAAGTAATTCTTTTGTGACAAAAATTCAGGGATTGTTCTACTGCAGTGTCATTATTTTCAGCTCTACATAATGTTATCAGCATTTTGAAATCAGATATTGGCTGAATTGAAGATCTTGATTCCCTTCCCCAGTGTTTAGCTATTTTGCATATAATCCCATTTCTTCAACTTCCTAATTGAAAGTATTTGTTTTACACCTTGCTTCAACTTACATCTTTATTTGAGTGTATTGCTCTCCTGGTCTGACATGACCAGAAGTTTTATTTTGTACTTTATATTTTAAAATTTAAACCAGCAGATTAAAACTATCTGATGCATGAAAATGAGAATTGCTTTATTTCTGTTTACTTTTTATGATTCAAGCATCTTTATAACATGAAAGAACATTTTTAAGGTTAAAAGATAGAATGTCTTTTAAATTAATATTATGTCAAGTAGAAAAGGATGATTGTATTTGATTTGTATAAGCAAATTATTTACACAAACACATGTATATACAAATAAGTAAATACATATATTAACTCTGTCTTCCCACTTTCCCCAGATTTCTTGAATATCACAGAAAAAACCTAGTGAAAATACAGATACAAATTTCTGTGCATTCATATTTTATTACTTGGTGGGAGCTTGAATTCATTTGTATTTAAAAGACAGAGAAGCATGCTAGCACATCTGAATTATTAGAGCACACATTTGTTTAAATTTATTTTTATCTCTGGTGGACAGAAACCTTCATTAAGAAAGTACTGAAGAGCAAAGTAGTTGGCATACAGCATCCAATTGCCTCAGACAGAAGAGCCAAAGATGAGAAAGGGCTGGTTCTGGAAAGTTCTTATTCTYAGTGGTTAAAGGTGGATTTTGTGTCACCGAAACTGCAGGAAAAACAAAAACCCTCCAACATTTCAGTGTTACTCTGTCAAGGTATTACTTTATTCTGGCCAGGATGTACAACAGAAATAATTTCATCCATACTTTTTTTTTTTTTTTTTTTTTTTTTTTTTTTTCTGAGAAATCTCTTAAAAATAATCCTTCCTCATTCTCCCTTTTACAGTGGAACAGGACACAAATAAAAAATGAGGCATGTAACAGTGGGTGTTAATGGTATATCAAGATGACGCTGTTTTGCTAAGGTGTTCTATATCACCTCTTTGGAAGAAAAAAACGCTAATCCATACCTTCAGTGAACATGCAAGCATGCACATGTACATATTTGAGCATGGAAGGCATAAAATGAAACCAAACACTACACCTTTGATTAAAAGACCAATGTTGAGCAGTCTGTGAACTGTTGCAAAAAAAAAGATGGACTTAAAGGGATAGATCATGTTTTCTTCAGTATTGTATTAGGAACTAATCTCAGCATTCTTTACCAATTTAGCATGCATATTGTTCAAACTGTACTACACGTGCTGCTTCCATAAAAGCATAGATTGACGACCATAACGTGTGGAGAACTTAATGAATTGAAAATCTACAGAATTCAAATAGGTGTAAAGTTTAAAAATGGAATGCTTTTAAAAAAGTATATTCTAGAAGAAAAAAAAAAAAAAACCTCAATATGTAAACCATTACATTTAATTAAATTACTTTAAAATATTATATATGTAAAAATAATTGAGATGTCCTGAAAGAATCATTAGCTACGTACTTCTTAAAACATTGAAAAGCACATTTTACTTGCTCTGCACATCTGTAAGACCGGGGCATTTACTTTGGTGATCTGTTAGCAATCAGGGGAAATTATTGTGCCATGGGGAATTTGTGTGAAATACTCATTCAATTAAGTTTTCAAAACCCTCTGAACCATTCAGCTACTGAGTCAAAATGAGGATATTACAGGAGCAGAGACATTGTTTTTATGACAATGGATGCAAACAGATTTCTTAAGCAAATAGACGTTTTGACTCAAAGAAYTATCTAACAATATGATGATGTAGTTTTACTCCTCAATCAGGAATTCCAGAAACCTTTCTGTTGCCCGTTGTTGTGCTATAAATGTAATTCATTGTGCTCTCAGTAAAGTTAAGATATTACATGGCCAGAGCTACTACTCTAAATTAGGGTGCTGTGGTTTTCTGTGTGCTCAGACTTGTGTTGGGATGCACAACCTTCCAATCTGGCCATTTCTCACTCTGATTAGCATATTTAATTTTATTTTTTTTTTAACTAAGTTTAGTACCATTGAGATGCCCTTTATTGAGCCTCCTATCTGGTTTCTTTCTTTTTCTTGAGTCAAATTAGGAATAGAGACATTGCTTTTCTTCTGGAGCATATTTCCAAGGCTGTATCAACAACTTTATTGATGTATTGATATATTGATGTATCGATATAATACAGCTCTATAATTCAAAAACGAGCCTTATCGACCTGGCTAAAAAATCCACTTAGTCCAATTTTTCTCTGTACAAGAAAGGAAGAAATAGAGGACATAATGATCACTTTTCTTTAAGAACTCTTTTTATCTCTTAGTCATTTTATTTTACAAGTTTGCTGTGTAGCCTTTTGCTTTTAGTTTATTCTCAAATAAATTTTGACTTTTGCCCTAGTTTGCACAAAAATTTTTAATTTTTGCATTTGAATGGGAGAGGGTTTTTATTTCTTTTTTTTTCTTTTTTTTTTTTAAACCAGTGAAACCAGTTGCATGATTTACTCTATTTATTTTTTACTGTGTTGGTTTTTTTTGTTGAACCTTTGTAAAATTTTGTGCAATTTTATATCTTTGTACCTGTCCTCCAACTTGAAATGTGTCCTCTGTCTTGAAATGCTTAAACAATCTCTCTGTTGACATTTACACTGTGATTATTATAAAGTGGTTATTCTGGAAGAATGAAATGTGAACTACTGGTAAGTAAATACGTTTTTTGTCTTCTTTTTGGAGATGTCCACCTGCCCTGAGAATGAAAGAAAGTGAAAATGTTAAAAGACAGAGAAACCAATATTCAATATTAAGACAAATACCTTAATGCTAAATCATGCATATATCTCTATTTCAAAAATTAACAATAAATTCATAGACCAACATCAGTATTTGTACTTCACAACAGTGCAGTGAGAAGTCTTATGATTGATTCAATGCATACATCTCTGCTGGGGATTGGTCTGACTTWGAAGAGGAAGCACTGGTGTTTAATTTCTGTGCTCCTGCATGGTTTCAGGACTATGGGTGCACACTGTACATTTGCTAGCAAGGAAACTCACATCTCTTGCTGGCACTAAGCATTCACATCCCATGCACTGAGGGTAACTGCTCAGTCTGACCCAGGGGCTTTCCCCCGGGCTGTCTYGGGGGCTTCTCAGTGTGTAATTCCCACCATGGACCTGCCAGGATTTAACAAGGAGAGCACCAACACTGACCCTGTAAATGCTCTGCTATCCTAATCTGGATTGATCAGGATAAACCACAAACAACCTGCAAAAGTTCAAAATAGTTTAAGAAAATTTTGCAGTCATCTGTTGCTTGTGCAGCAGTCTGTACTTTCTTCAGCAACTTCCCTCAGGTGCAAATGTTCTTCATTGTTCCTTCTGCCATTGTATTGCAAATGCTACATTTTTGTAATATTTCATGCCTGACTAGTTCAATATTTTTTTAATACTAAACTATTTTTTCTGAGCAAAGTCTTTTACAAAGCTATTCAAGCTGTATACAAAATTGATTCCAAAGATATATTTTTGCCATATTTTGAACTGAATATATGTTAAATAAATGCAACAAAGGATAGTAATGGTAAATATAATGACATAAATTTCTTGTGTATCATCTAAACACTGACCATCTGACTGTAAAAGTACTTACATAAATGGTACAGAATTCTAATTTACATATAATTCTAGTTTGCTTGTTTTTGTTTTTTTTKGTTTTTTTTTTACTTTGAGTAGGTTATAAGTTCAAAATAATACTTTAAAATTGCTAAAATTAACAAAATACTTTGGACAGATGGAGTCACTATCTGTATTTGCTTTTTGTCTATCTAAAATCTGTGCTCTTAGGCTGGATTCATGCCACGTAATCTTACATAATCAACCATAGTGACTAAATTAAGAACATATTCTCTCTAGTGTCCTTACACAGTCAACAAAACAGGCTTACCACCTTCAGAAGAATATTCAGAGAACTTAACATATTAACTTCCTTAGATGTTGGCACTTGGTAACTATTGGTCACTGAGGAAACTCTTGACTCCCAGAGAAGGCCATACCAAACTCAAGGCAGCACAGGAAAATGCCTGTTTCTAGATAGGAAAAATGGAGCAATAAAAATATGATATGAGAAAGCTTGTTGCTGAACTCATTCATTTCAAATGGCTGTGAACATTTACATAYATTTCTCCAATACAGTATTTTTCCACACAGATTATTTCAGAGAACCAAAAGAGATTCAACCATGGTATTAGTCCTAAWGCAGGGCTATTTGAACTCAAAATCCTTATAGAAGAGAGCAACCTTTATTGTATCTTTGAACTGTAGAAAATGAAAATGACGCAAAAATGAGGATGCTTCTGGAAACGAAACTTAAAGGGTAAGTTGAATTTTGAACATATAAGCACTGGAGACTGTTTAAAATAACAGTAATATAAGCAAAGAGAAATCATCAAAGAAAAAGGCCTCTGAAAGGGAAAAATAAACAGTCAAAATTATTAAATATCTCAGCAAAAAAARGTTAATAGAGGCAAAAAGATATCCTTCAACAAATGGAACTTGTGTTCAAATAAAGAAAACATTATAGAGGAAGTATTCTGGAAAAGTAGCGATAAAACCAATAAAACAAAAAGAAAAATACATATTTGCAGAAAATCATGCTAAAGGTTGAAAAAATAAAAATAGTTTTTATGTATAACTGACTGCAGTAAATGCAGAGAGAAAGATGCCTCTGAAGAAMAATCCAGAAAAGACACATCTTTTGAGGTGTGCTTTGAGAATGAGAGAGAACAGTAACATCCTTCTCTGGGACTGACATGTCTGAACCATCTATTAGAAATCCTGTCTATTAAGAGAAACAGCAAGGAGTCAATCACCTTAGAGGTGATAGCTGCTGTAGAGTGTTCCTCTGTTAGGAAAGGAAGAAGGTTTTCCTGTTACTCCTTTCTGAGTAAGAAGTCATGATTATTGCACCTACTTAGAACATRAGAAGATACGAACTTCAATGCTTTTCCAGACCATATCCTGTCTGCTGGTTGCAGCAATTGGAACAGACACTGGGTAACCAAATGTTGTGGTTTAGAATGCTGACCAAAAGCCAGGCACCCACAACACCTGCTCATTCACTCTCTCCCACCACCACATTGAGTAGAGAAGAGCGAAGGAAAAAAAAATTAACAAAAGGGTTCATGAGTTGAGATAAGGAACAGGGAGGAAACGCTTGATGGACAAAACAGGCGCTACTTAAATGATGAAGTGAATTTATTACTAACAAAGTCAGAGGAGGAGAATGAGAAATAAAATACAACCCTCAAAGACACCGATCTTCTCCCCACTCCCTTCCCCCTTCCCACCGACTGCAAAGCAGCAGGAACGGAACAGGGTGTGGGGTTGGTCAGTTCAGGGTGTGGGGTTGGTCAGTTCAGGGTGTGGGGTTGGTCAGTTCAGGGTGTGGGGTTGGTCAGTGTGGGGTGTGGGGTTGGTCAGTTCAGGGTATGGGGTTGGTCAGTGTGGGGTGTGGGGTTGGTCAGTTCAGGGTGTGGGGTTGGTCAGTTCAGGGTTGGTCAGTGTGGGGTGTGGGGTTGGTCAGTTCAGGGTGTGGGGTTGGTCAGTTCATCACTGGATCGATCTGCGGCTGCTGAGGGAGAAGAGTCCTTCCCTTGTGTTGCCGTGGGGTCCCTCCCATGGGAGACAGTTCTCTGTGAACCTCTCCGTTGTGGCTTCACTCTCACGAGCAGCAGTTCACACACATCTGCTGCATTGTGAGTCCCCTCACGGGCAGACAGTCGTGCCCAAACTGCTGCACCGTGGGGTCCCTCATCCCCTGGGTGCCGTCCCAAGGCCAGGCTGTTCCATCTCGGGAGCAAGGCCTCTCTCTCCATGGCTCTCCTGCTGGACACAGCCCCTTCYCGRYRTCCDCCYGCTCCGGCGTGGGGACCTCCCTCCTCCACGGGCTGCGGGTGGATCTCTGCACCCTCTGTGGGCCCCATGGGCTGCAGGGGGACAGCCTGCTCCACCATGGTCACCA
>NW_026623727.1:0-32199 GCF_030028575.1 Malurus melanocephalus | reverse complement strand
CCATGGGCTGCAGGGGGACAGCCTGCTCCACCATGGTCACCATGGGCTGCAGGGGGACAGCCTGCTCCACCATGGTCACCATGGGCTGCAGGGGGACAGCCTCTGCTCCACCTTGGTCACCATGGGCTGCAGGGGGACAGCCCGCTCCACCATGGTCACCTGCAGGGGGACAGCCTGCTCCACCATGGTCGTCACCACGGCCTGCAAAGGAATCCCAGCTCTGGCACCTGGAGCAGCTCCTCTCCCTCCTGCACTGACCTTGGTGTCTGCATTCCCTCACATATTTCTCAGCCTCCTCCACTGGCAAAACTACTGTATGCCCCCTTTGTTTTGATTTCTTCTTAAATATGTTTTCACAGAGGYGYAACCRCYATCTYYAATTGGCCCAGGTTTGGTCAGTGGCATGTCCATCATCCTCAGAGCCAACAGCAATTGGCTCTGCTGGACATGGTGGAAGCCTCCAAAAGCTTCTCAYAGGAGCCACCTTTTTGGCCCCCCCACCTCCAAAAACTGGGCCAAGCAAAACCAACACACTAAAATAAGTGATCTGATACCATAATTCTTTGATGYTATATATGTCTACTCACTGTCTGCAGTAAGTGCCTAGTGGAGCTCAATTACTGCCTTTTCTTGGTTGTCAGCCAAGATTTCATATGTTYGCAAATGTATAGTTATTTTTTTCATCATATGTATAGTAAGTTTTTTGTTTGAGTTTCTGCTAGAATACAGTTTGAAAGTTCTCAATGCCTAGACTGTTTTGACAATATTTGTTCAGACTGGTTTCAGATACTAGCATGACTGCTATATTAAAGCTAAAAGTGGCTGCCCTAACAATGTTTCAAACAGAGTTCAGCTAGCTGATTGTTGTTGCAACAGTTTTATAACTATTAGAAAGTAAATCTCCCGATTAATTTCATTAACATCCTTATTAAAAATAGAATTTTGCACTGCACCTTTCTGAAAGCACATGAATATCAAACATGGAGGTGGGTACTTACACTATAATGATTTGATTTTTAATTTTTTTCTCCTGACACTGAAATGTCTAGTTTTACTTCTTTTCTTTCTTTTTCTTTCTTCTTAATCTTGAAAGCATGAAGGATTCTTCTTTGATGTTCATGTTTCTATATTTAGGAATATTAATTTCTTAGAAGTTATTGGAAGTTATAGAAATTAATCTTTCTCATGGTATCACAGTCTCCTTGAGCTTCTCTATGTATCTGTTCATCCATTCAAAGAAATCAGAAATATCCTTTTTGATGTAATGTGTCATTACATTTTTATTATCTCCTTTCTGTTGAATCTGAAATTTGCAGTATTTTTCTTTTCCTGAATTTGGGTTGAAAAGCGCTACTCAGTTACTACAGAAATTAAAGCTACTGCCTGTGCATGTGCAACCTGACTAAAATTTACTTTGGGTAATGGCTGCGCTAGTGACAACAACGGGAGATATTAAAAAAAAAAAAACAGGCTTGCCAAATCCATTCACTCCAAGAATTAATAGTTTTTAATTTTTGGATCATATGATCTAATTTCCTCAGTTAAGGTAGTCCTAGGACAGGCAAGGCCTTCTCTGAAGAACGAATGCCTTTTCAGCTCTGGGTGTGAGTTATGATATAATATCAGACTCCATCTGAGCATTATTTAAACTACTTCCCTTCCCCAGGCTTCATGTTACCTACTGTTATGACTGTTTCTTCCAGGATAATGTTATGTATGGAAGAGACATCACAACTTGCTGAAATTAATTGCAGTGCCAGAGTTGATTTTAAGGATCCTCAAGGTGTWTTGAAAGATATTTTCTCTTCTCCTGGTAATTGTCACATTGGCACGAAAATGTCCAGGACAATGACTAGGACAAGGCCTGAGATTAAGATAACTGAAAAGGATCTGAAAAACKACTGGGCTGATTTAGAAGAGCTTATGTTACAAGTGGCTGAACTTCATGGATGATTGGAAGGAAATGCTGCATTTTTTTAAGAGCAAAATCTTGCAAGACCAACTCAGTTTGGTACCATTGATATAATCTTGGGGAACATCATTACTGGGAAGAGAAATATCACAGTTGGGAGCAGAATGTAAGCTCAGGAACCAATGGCAAGAGGACATAAAGGGTGAAAAGCAGAATCACATAAAGCATGTGGCTGGCACTCTTTGAACAATCTGCTGGACTGCTCTGCCCTTGATCACTGAAGCCTCAGTGAGGGGAAACTGGCCTGTTCTGATCATTTCACATGAGATTCAGGCACTTCTGTATTCAAGAAGATGGGTGGTGAGGATGGTGGCATCCTGGCCTGAAGGACTGAGCACCTTGGTGTCACCAGCCTGTAGGTCTGCTGGCATCAGCATCTGTCCAGCACTTTCTGATAGTAATTAGTCTAGTAAGTAATTGGACCAAAGTCAGCCTTTCGGTTTCTTTGTAATTCTTTGCTTCATTTTGTTTTGTTTTGTTTTATTTTAACTTTACATTCTTATGTTCTTACTAGTCATTCCAATTTTTTTTTTCATTTTGTTCACATGAATCTTTTATTAATTGAATATTATCTGATACATAGATGATAAACTTTCTAGTATTTGCCTAATATTTCTTATTCAATCACACCTTGATTTACATTCAACTGTGCAACAAAACCAGCCCATACTTTCCCAGGTCAGACTGATTCATTCACGTTTATTTTCCATAGGAAGGAACTACATTTGCTATGCTTCTTTTCTGATCTATGAAACAAGTAAAAAAAAAATTAAATATTTTCCTTTTTAAAAGATTTWAAGATTACTGTGATGCTGCAAATAACTATAAGTGAAGAACACTGCATTTTTTTTCTAAGGAGAAGATAAATGGCAAATAAGTATTTTTTAACTTTGACATTTARAATATACAGCTGTCAAATCCATCATGCAAGTCTAAACTGAGATAACTACTTAATATTTTTAGAAAATGTTTCTAAATGAAACTTAAAAGACTTATGAACACAAAAGTGGCAASAGAATATATATTTTTGTTCTAATTTTTCTTTCTTCATGAGAATTATATTAGTATCTGAAATTTTAATATATCCAGTAACTTGTGACGCAATCATTTTACATTTTAAAAGAATATATTTMAATTGAAATATTACTGAGATTCTTTAGGGTCAAAAGAACATCATTATTCAATATTGCTTGTTCTGAGAGAAAAGTCTGAAGAGGTCAGCTGCTGGCCAGGTGTTCAAAATGTCTCAATCACTTTCGCTCTTTCATTTTGCAGAGTTATACTGAATTACATTGGCTGAAGATGCAGCATAGTGGTTTTTATCAGAAAAGTATCTCATGTTTTAACTGTGCTAGTTCAGAGCGCAGAGTTCAAACTTTTGCATTTCTTTAAAAGGGACAAATGTGAACTTGATGTACAATTGCAGTGAAAGGAAATATAAATCCAATTGTAGCAAAGGAGAAGATATTGAGGACAAATGGCAGTGGCAGATAGTATACATGGATGGGATGCATTGAATACTGTAAAGGATGTATCTGTCCAATTCCCATTAGGCTGCAGTAGGATTTTGGTGTTGAATAACTCTGTAGGCAGAACACCACTTCTCTGTTCCACTGGAAACGGTTGTACAAGTATGCTGAAGGGAAATGAACAGATCTTTTAAGGTAAGGATAGAGAAAGTTGCTGGACTCATTACTATTCCAGACATCCCGGATATCCTGGATGGGAGATCTGCAAAGAGACGGAACATTGTTCAGCTTCTTTGTAAAGAACTGAATATATTATGCATATGGTTGTCTGTATGAGAATGGCAGTGCCACTCTTGGCCAGAAACAGCCATCTAAGATGACAAGCAGGAGACGGTCTTTTCTAGGATAAGATAATCTTTTCTAGGAAAGATTGGGACAATGGCTCCGGTCTGAAATGTTTCTCTGTAAGTTGAATGCAAGGTTAAGAGCACAGCGTGGGTACAACTGACTTAAAGCTCAGACCCCTCTCTCTCTTCCCATTCTCCTATTTAATATTTTGAACAGGAAATTCTTTTGCGGAGTTTCTCTCCAATTTGAATGCAAGAATAGAAGCAGATTGTGYCAAAAGCCTTGCTAAAATGAAAATTGTCAAATATTCTCTACCTTTCTCAATCCTCAGATCCCATCGATGCAATCAGATTGATCAGGCGTGATTTGCCCATTGTAAATTTGTGTTATGCCATTGCTCAGAGATGGATGGACATCAATCTGTTGGTGGGAGGTGTTGAGTGATTGCTTTTTCAATCTCTTGGTTTTCTTTCTTTATTCTCCTTTACATGCTAAACTGTTTCTCAACCCAAGAGTTTTGTTGCTGCTGTCCTTCCAATTCTCCCCCCATCCCACGAGGGGAGAGTGAGCGAGTGACTGAGCAGGGGCTTAGCTACCAGCCACGATCAGCCCATCCCACCCCATCCATCACACAAGATGCACAGGAAGCATTATGCTGGGTTGATTGCTTGTAATAGACTGTATTGTCACCCTCATTCAGAGTGACAGAGCTTGTAACATATGTGTGATCTAAATTTTGCTTTTTCCTGGCCAACCTGTGCTTAGTTACTTTGCTTTAGGGATAATCACAAAAAAGTATCTGAGTACAGGCTGACTTCAAAATAATTTTTTAAGCTATGTCTTTCTGTGTTTTATGTTTAATATATTTACTGCTAGATATRTAACAATGATTAAAATCTTCCAAGAATTTAATGATTAGAGAGATTATTTCATTATCATTTCATTATTGTACCACTGACATTGAGAACATTTGCAAAGCAGTTGTGCATTGCTCCTTGTGTCTGCTGTGTTGATCTGGGCCTGGTATCGTTTACAGTGGACTTGGAGAGGGAGAGAATCTTAGCATGCAGCAAACTGCTGCCAGGCACTGCTGTTATTAGCAATTTCTATGAGAATACAGAGTTTAACACAACTGATACCTTGTTAGAAGTATGGGTCTCCAGGTGCTAAAGCAATCCACCYATTAAAAAATGTATCTGTGTACAGATGTGCAGAGAAGAAAAACAAATTGATTAAAGCATCCTGCTAAAGAACACAAATCTCTCTCTGTGGTCTCTACTGTCAGTCTTTGGAACTTTTGTCCCATTTTTCATCTTATTAACATACCAAACAGACAAATATTCCCTGAATGCAACCAGAGTTTATAAACACTGTCAGCTTTATTGATATCTCACCATTTTAAAACTTTCATGAAATAATGAGTATGTACACCAAATTTTATCCAAGGAAACAAAGTTAACAGACTGCAGGCTACTCCAGAGCTGTAGAGCCATACATTCACCCAGAATGCCTAGTCAAGGGCACAGGTGAGCTACATAGACCTGTTGTTCTGCCAGCAGCAGTGATATTCTTAGGTCACAGAGCTGTTTTCTGTAGCTAAGCTAATGCAGCAGAAATTGGAACTCTCATTTCTGACCACATCTCTGTTTGAATTTAAAAAAAAAAAAAAAAAAAAAAAAAAAGGAATTGTATGCCAATAATTTCAAATAGAAGATAATTCAAAGCAAATTTTATTCAGTAGGGCAATGAATTGGAGCAAGTCTGAAGCAGCCAAACTGCAGGTACTGCATATGGCAGGCCCATCAGCAATTTCTAAGCCACCAGCACAGCTGCCTGAGGAACCTGCCAAGAGGCCAGATGTCACTTTTGGAAAGCTACATAACACAGCTTGAAGTGTGAATCCTTTGATGGCAAACCATTTTCACTGGGTCACATTCTGATCTCATTTACAATGTTTCAAAGCTGAGATCTCTAACAAAATAAATGAGAACAGAATTTCTTAAATGAAAATRTAAATGGCAAATCAACTGAATTTCTTAAAAGAGAATTGGTGAGACAGAAAAAGTGTTTAAAATTGGATTCTCAGTTTGTTGGAATATAACTTTCCAATAAAAACAAACATCTATATGTTTAATTTAAATAAGGAAAGCCATGAAAGTAATTAAAATTACTGCACATATTTTCCTAACAGGATTCTAAAAATCTTATTGCAGATCCAAGTAAATTACCTTTTATTGCCATTTGAAATGCTAGCAAATAGGTGTGTTACTAAAAATCTAATGAATAAGAAGTGCTTAGCCCTGCATACCTCTTAAGTATTTCTTTAATAGTCTGTTTATTAAAAAGCTATCAAGATGCTACTAAAGGGAAAGTATAAAGGAATAAGCATACAACAAACAAATTCAGACTCTCAGCAGCATCGTTTAACCCCAATGTGTAAGCCTGGTGATATCTCTCATACATGCACAATCAACCATGCAGTGATGTGTAACAAATTAATAACACATCAGCATCATTACAAGACTCCACACCTGTGGCAGACTTAATGAGAGAAATTGTGATATTTTACTTCTAGGAAGGTAAAGGACCTGTAAAATTTTAGAAAAGTATTTAAAGATTAAAATATACACATTTGTATACCATTTACACCATTTTGCTTCTCTGTAACACTTAAGTTTTCTTAATCACATTCTGGGAAACATGTTATTTATGTTTGGATAGCAGTAAAGAGAATATGCATAAAATTTCAACAATAGGAAGAATCATACAGCTCATGACTCTCTTTCACAATGTTTAAAAGGGTTTCAAGCAGCTCATTCATCTTCTCTAATCCTCTGCCCATGAGAAGTTTCACTGTAACTTAAGCAGTCACTAGCAAACATTTATCCAAAAAGCCTTTTCATTTTCCAGGTGAAAATAGGACTGAGGCAAGATGTTAGAGATGACTGAGAGTGGCACTGGAATAGYGAATAGGGAAATGTACTTAATTTCCTCTTTCAGAAGAAGCTATGGGTATTAAACAGAGGTGCCAGGCAGATGGCCTAAAATGATCATTAGTACATGATTCACATAYGGCTGTGAAAAGTGTTTACACTGGACACTGTGCAAGCTAAATTTTTAAGTGAGTTTGCAAGAAAAATCCAGAGAAAAAAAMCTGAAACTAATAAAATAAAATGGCCCTGGTTTATTGTTCCCCCAGTCAAAAAATTTTGGAGGTTTGGTGTATGATCTAGGGGAGGCACTCATATCTACTGCCACGCACTAACTTATTCCCATCACTCCAGGACTGCATGAAACATTACCTCATTCACCCCAGAAAGACCATTTGGCTGTCTCCCCTGGAGTCTGGGACAGTTGTATCTGTGGAATAACCTGCTTCAGCTATTCTTACGTTCTCATATCCCTTAAATGTCTGCTAAAAATCTCCAAAGACATACATTTCCAAAATTTCCCCTGGACTGACAATTCCAGTACTTGTCACAGTATTAGAAGTTTTGGGGTTTTTTTTTTTTTTTTTTGTGACATCCAGCAATATCTTTTTATTGCTAATCAAAGAGATGATAATTTTGTCCTTGCTTTAGTAGGCATGCATTGACCGTAACCTATAAAAATCCAAAAGGCAATTATCAAGTCCTCTTACACAGTCTCCTATTTTAGAATTTAAGAATCTGTCCAAATATGAAATCATATCTCCTAAATATCTTTTTCTGCTTTATACTGTCTCTGGTCTGTCTGCATCACTGTCATTCCCAAAATTGGATATATAATTTCAGTGAAGCTTTCCCATTACAGACGGCACTAATTCCTTCAGGTTTATACAGAATGCTTCTTGGAGAATCATTCTGAAATTGTGTGATAGCCTTGAGTTCAATTAGCTTTATCCTAGAGAATCTTTGTGTCCATATGACAGCCCATAGCCATATGGCTCTATGCTGCATTGATGACCGATTTCTTTCTTCCTGGGAGTGGTACTTGGCAGTTTTCTTAATTGAATTGTCTCCTGCTGATTTTTGCTACAGCTTAATTTTGCAAAGATCATCCTGAAGTCTGGTCCTCACCCCAAGGATATTTTTGATTTCTCCTATTTTGAGGTTCACATATTCTTTTATTTAAGTTAGTGTAAGTATGGTATAAAATCACGCTGAAACAGCCCCATATAAGAGTCCTTTTAGATTAATCTTCTTTTAGATAATGAACTGAAAAAAAAAAAACCTGCTTTTTTTTTTCCCAGAAAAATTAGTTTCTTTTAATTTGAACTGTATTTTCCTCATTTTCTTATGAGAATATCCTATATAATCTACATGTAAGAAATGCAATAAGTCATGTACTATTTCCCATTGTCCACTAAAGCATCCATTCTGACAAAGAAGAAAATTGCATCATGATTGAAGCAAGGATGCTGGCTGTTTTTTTCAGGTCTTATTATCTCCTAAGAGTTTGCAAAATGTTTGCTCTAAAAAGAAATTCAGACCCTTTCTATGTACGGAAATCAGACTGATACTTATAATGTTCTGGTTCTTCTTTCACCTTCCTTTTAAAAATAAATACTGYATTTGGCCTTCTTCAATACCCTGGGATTTTTCTCATGCTCAGTAGTTTGTCTAAGAGAATGACTAATGATTACAAGATTGTATTAGCTACTTCCTTAAGTACCTTGGGGAGAATTTTATCTGAGCCTGTGGATTTTGATGCATCTGATCTATGTACACTTTAAAAGCTATTTTTTTACACATTCTGCCTGTGTCTGTCTCTATGTTAAAATTAATTTTCCTCAGAKCCCAGTCATAATTTTTTTTTTCTTTTTGGGAAGAGTGAAGCGAGACAGCATTGACTACTTCAGCTTTCCCTGCACCATCCATTATGTTTATTTTTCCCTCAAACAAAAACTAAGTTTTCTTCTTAGTTCTAATGTGGATGTGGAACTAGATTTTCTGCTTTGTTTGGTGTCATGGTAGTTTAAACTTTTTTTTTTTTTTTTTTTTTTTTCCTGGCTCCTTTTTGTATTGTCTTTTCAAGCTACACCTTTTTTAATCGATTCATATTCCTTTCTAAAGCATTTGGTCTAGTTTTATGTGACTGCTTGCAGACATAAAAGCCTTTCCACACTCTGGAGATCATCCAAAGGACACAGTTCTAGGTGGCTTTTGTGTGTCTTTATTTATACATATACTACACTGTGGTCTATGTATAGATACTCATATTTTTTGTACCAAATATTCAAAACATATGTAGCTGTTTCTAGCAGATGTAGTAGAGTYTTGGATTGCTGAAGAAGTGTACATTTCAAATGCCTCATCCTTGATATTAATTCTTACAGAAAAGCTGTGCAAGTGCTGGAGATCATTAAGTAGGATAGAGGCCAACCCCACCCCTGCAATGAGGTAAACGAATGTGACCCATTTTGTGGGTGATGCCAGAAAACAGAGGAAACAAGATATCAAACACAAATTTGTGCTTGTGATAGGAGTTGATGCAATCCATTAAACCGTGGTTTTCTTTGAATTCCTAACAAAAAATTCTCTGAAGTTTCTTGGAATAAAAAAYTGTTTGCAGTGACCTACTGACTCACCCACTCACTGACCCAACCAAAAATACACTTGAACATAACTTTAGAAGGCAAAGAGGTTACTGTTTAAGTGGCTAACATTTTGACAGTAGCGTCATGCATTTGCTCTGAAACAAAAAACCTCTGAAAGATGCAGCTATTAAATGATCATCCAGAAAGATGGTTAGAAAAATGTCCTGATTGTGCTAAAATACCTCTGAGAACAGAAGCTGAGGAAGATGACAGTGCATTTGAAATGTAATTGAATGTGCATCTGGACTAATGATTGGATACAAAGTTTTCTTTACCCACATTTTTGCTAGAAAAGACAATCGTGAATTCTTGAATTCWCCATGTTTGGACAAAGGTTCCTGTCATGAAAACCCTTTCTTCTTTTTTGTCTCTACTGTCATGAATTATTAGCTGAAACAAGGTGGTCTTACTCCAAATAGATGCATTTTTCAATATTCTGTTATTAATTGATTATTTAGTCCATRCATCTTAACTTATTAATTTCACAATTACCCTGTAGAATTACCTGTTCAGATGTGAATTAACAAATCTCTGTAAATTGTATAAGATTAGACATTTTACAATTCTGATAAACCCTTTTAAAAGCCCCTAGAAATGCTGTACACCATTGTTTTCTAACTTTTCCTTTCCATTTTTTTCTTAGTGACATGCATTTTATTTTCCTTTTGACAGTCATGCACATAATCAAGTTGCAAACCCCTGATGGGACTCTGCTTGTTACAGGCTTTCATGTATAATAAAACAATTGCATACTATATTGTAATAAATTGCTTAAAGGAGTGACAACTTAATTATCAAGACTGAGCAATGGGCTAGAATTGAAATACCTCATACCTGCGGATAATGACACAGTTAATCTTATCAGAATAGTATCTGGAAGACAGCAGTCTGATTTTTGACACCCAAATTAATCACCCAAAAATATCTGCCTGAAAATGCAAACAAATGTTGATATAACATTAAGAATGCAGGAACGTGGCCACAACCAGAAATAACGATATGGTTGTAGCGAAGCAGATATAGTGTAAAATGAAGAACAAGGCAAGTGATAAATGATATCTTAATATACATTTTGTAGACTCAGCTCCCACTATTTTTTCATCCAATGCCCTCCTACACCATATCTGAGTCTCTTGGAAATATTTAATTTCTGTTGAATTCACTAAAATTTCCATAGAATGAGACAGTGTAAGGCAAAGACATAACTGATGCTATGAAAAATTTGTCAAAGGTATGGCAGATGGAAAATTTCTTGAGTAGGAAGTTAAAAGTTACAGATGGTAAAAAGTAAACAGCTACTAGATTTATTCAGGCTGCTGTTTGATAAGACATTTGAACACAGTCAATTTCATGTAAATGGTAGCCTAATATGATTATGTAAAATCATGTGAAACATTGTTGGTGGATGGAAAATTGAATGCTTCAGCATCTTTAAAGAATTTCAGATTAATATATTTCAAGTTCAGAGTTAAGTATTTTACTTACCTAATATTTAACTAAGCAAAACCGGTTTTGCTTTCTAGACTATGTTTTCTTGAATAGCACAGGCCCTATGCCCTAATGTCAGATATTTTGCTTTTGGAGTGTCATCAGTTTAAGGAATATTTTCTAGAAATTACTAAATCCTGATTTAAAAACTCAGAGAACATGGGAAACACAGAAAGTGGTAGCAGAAGTGTCAAGATAATGGGAAATTCTGTGGCTGAGTCTTTACTTGTCTGTAATTTAGTGATATCTGTTACACTAAGCCAGCAGGAATTGTGGGAGAATGTTACTCCATTTAAATTTTAGGGTTTGGTCATTTTAAAGCATGAACTACAGGTAGTATTAGCTGCTAAGAGCTATTTTTCATGTATGTAGACAGGTTCTGTAAAAATTGTAAAATATTTATTGACAAAATTATAGAATGGCATTTTTAAAGACAGAAACTTGAGATAAAAAAAAAAGAAAAMCTTACATTTCTTAACTTTGTGTTCTGGACGGAATAACATGATTCTAAAGTCTTATTCTAATACATGGAAGCAGTTGCATATTGCTTTTTCATTAAGGTCATTTGAGCCAGCCTATTTGGAAACTTCTGTTGTTAACTCTACAATTGATTGCATTAATAGTCTAAGGCTGTTGCAGAATAAATGTTAATATTTATTAATTATGTCTTCTTATATAATTCTTCCTGAATGAGTTTAAAAAACCTTGAAATAGTCCTGCAGTTTGGGGGGAATATTATAGGAGTTTAAAATTACCTTAGAATGTTAAATKCCTGTTCCACAGCATGAAAGATCAAAAGAAAAATTCTAGATCTTTCAAGGAAAAAAGCAAATAAAAAAGAAAATTTTTGTCACACTTTGGAAAGTCCAAAATAATGTCTGACTTATGGTATGAGTATGATGAAGGCTGTTGTTAAACCTAGTTTCTCATTAGCAAATTATTATCATTATGTATCACATCACAAAATTTAAAAAATATGACTGTAGTATATTTTGCATTTGGTTCCAAAGCTCCCAGCTKATTAATGAGAGATCAGTGCTTACGGAAATACTGTACCCTGTAGTCATGTCAGCATTATACCCTACTACACTGATTAATTCACATACCTCAGAGCAGAATCAAATCCAGAGAGTGGATTTTTCTTTTAGTTTAGCAATTGAGGCACATGTCATATGGAACTATGACTGAAGAAATACCAAAAGCTCATTTAAAATATCCCAAGCCCTGTGATTCCTTTTTTTGCACAGAAAAGCTTTTGGGTGCTGGCTAAAACCATGTAGTTCAGATATCTGGTAATTATTCTAACTAACACGGTTATTTCTGCCAGCTGGGCAAATAATTTCCTGTGAATATTCACTGTTAAATGAATTCTTTCACTTGTACTGATGGCTTTATGTTCGCCTTCTTGTGAATATTCTAGCAAATGGGTTGTTGGAAGGAAGATGTGCCAATGAGAATAATTTTCTATACYAATGACAGAATATTCAAATAAAATGAATAGTTAATTCAACAACTTAAATATTTATACATTCAATTCTGGGCTTCTCGGGCCCTGGAAATTCTTTGTGTTTCAGAGAATTCCTGGTGTTTCCCAATTGCTTCAGTCGTTTTGTCTTCTACTCACTGAAGTAGATTTCTATGCAAGGTTTTTTTTCTATGAATTTGTACCCACAGAAATTAGAATAGAATTGTAATTTTATCTTTGAAATACATTCACAATCCTTATTTGGTGATTATGCTATTCACCACTCTCTACAGAAAATAGTCTTTGAATAATTACAATATTTGAGAAATATGATTGTGAATAATTCATACAGAAGAAGGAAGATAAATTGGCCCGTATGTCTAATACAAATAATTAATGCCAGACTGAGTTTTCTGCCTGATTAGAAAAAAAATATCTAAGATAGYATGATAGTAATTGTTGGTCAACAAGAATAATTTAAGGATATTCATAGTTAATGTGAACTCTGTGGCTGTATTTGCATATGTAAATTTTAATGTTTTTTTATTATTAGCTCTTTTATTATCAGCTCTTATAAATGAAATAAGGCACTCTTTACCATTATCTTTAGGTTTTCTGCTTTTTGAGCACCTTTTTTTTAGAACAGAGTTTTTCTTTGTTTACAGGAACACTAATAATTAAAAACTAAGAATTGTTAGGTTGTGTTTTAGAAAATTATTAACTACTTATTAAGGTCACCTTTTTGAAAAAACTACTTGTGATTACAAGATTAAAGAAAGAAAATAAATATGCAGAGATATGCAAATTAAGYTTACATTAGTTACATTTCTCTGCATGACAAGGACTAATGATATTATTTTAAAGTGAGACAGTTACTCTTGAAATAATGTTTCACAGCTGACTTTAGTTTTTGTGATAATTTCATAATGAAACTTAATAATGTTCTATTCACAAAATCAACATATCTTTTAAGTATGAGTGCAAAAATAATTTGCTGTTGGTCTCATGAAATTGTTATTTTTTGTATCCACAACATCAAACAAGAACACAGAAAGATGTTATTTTTCTTAGCAACCGGATTTTAATAGCTGAACTTTTTAGCAAAGTGGTTTTAAAATGTTGTGTTCTGTCTTTTTTAGAAACCGGAACATTTTTCTAACTCACACTTGCAACATGGATGCTTTCATAAAAGCCTTCCTCGAAACAATGAAAAATTATCTGATTTTTCCTTCATTTCTTCTGATTTGATTAATGGCAAGGCCAAAATTAGAAAAAAATACACAGCACCAGATATATATAAAACAAACTTTAAAGAAATTTATCAATCAGACATAAAGTCTTAATTTAAATGCAACCTTCATTGTTTGCAAAAATGTGCAACTGTCCCAACTGCAGAACAGAAAGTCAACTTTCAAGGCCTATGGACATAAGGGGTTTTTATATGCCCTAAAAATGACAAAGTATTGTTAAAGTAAAACAAATTACTAAAGTGCACATGTTGGAAGACAAAGCAATCTTGTGGAAAGTAAACATTCTGCATTTCACCCTCATTTAAACTGAAATGTTCACACATGTTGAGCTATCAGTGACTGTACATGAAAGACTTTTTACCTTAAATTTTAACACAAACTCTCATATTTGCAGATTTTTTGCAAGAAAAGATTTGTTAGTTTGTCTTTTGGTGGTATTTACCTATGAAAACACTGATCAGTACTGGAAAACCTGTCCTTTAATTCAAGTCAGTGACTATGATGTTTCTTTAGAAAGTTCACCATTACAATATTTGGGGAAAAAAAGACGATATATCACAAAAGGTTAAAACAATAATATTCATCTAATTTCCCCCTTAATCAATACATAAATATATATAAATACAAACTATTAGGTAAGCCACAACTTCCTATAACTTTCATTGTGAAGTTGCTCTTTAAACTACTTATTTTTTCTCTTAAACATTGTATTCTGAATTGTGCTGAATAGATGTGATTGACAGGCATGTGAAATGCTGTCAAATTGATGCATTAAGGTTAAAGGCATCCACAGACTCTCTCTGTTTTGATTAACCTGATCTTTAGAAATTTCTATCTTTAGAAACATCTATCAGTGGCAGTACCAGAGGAAGAAARCCTTGTACACTTAAGGTTTCATTAAATATAGGAGAGCTTCTCTTTTTTGTTTATTAAATTTACATCTCATACTTTTTCTTCCAGCCCTYAGGCATAAGGAAGCTGTCTTTGAAAAGGTCATGAAGTTACCGTATTCATGTTACCTTTTCATACAAATGTCTTGGTTAAACAAGATAAGAACTTACCATAATAAAATGAATCTGTCACAATAACAGATTAATGTAAACTGCACACTTGTGACTAGCTCCTCTGCAAGAGACACTGCTGGCAGCAGCACCCTTATAACTTACAGCTGTGCATCCTCCTGAGATCATAAGAAATAAATGGGATTGCAAAACTAGATTAATTTTTGGAACCAATTTTGGCAGAAAAGATAAGCAATCTTCAAGGATATAAAAGTTCCTCAGTCCAGTCATCTATGAAAGAATTCACTTGAAGCAAAATAAAAACATCTCTAAAATCCCATAACCTGACCAACCTACATACTCATCTGGTCACTGATGCAATTGCCCACTTGTGTGGGCAAAAAGAACATGAAAATTATCACTGTAGGTACACATGGGAATCARTGACTAGAGAGATGTAATAAATCCTAGATTCTGTTTCTGAGAAGGCTTGCTCCTTAAAAACACTACTTGGTCACTTCAGGATGATTCCCAGTTCTTTTGTTTAATCCATTTTCACAGCTGTCAGGCTCATACAGATACCAAAGGTCATGCAGCAGCACGAACAGTGTTGGTCCCCCTATGGGAACACCCCAGCATAGTGGTGGCCTCATCAAAAAGCAATTCCCCAATGGAGGGACCCAGTGGGATCACAGCCTCCTTCAGGCATCCGCCTGCTCAACAAGGAGCCCTCCAGGGGCTGCAGGTCCTGCAGGATCTCTCTTACAAAGTGCACATCCATGGGCTGCAGAGAGACTGCAGACTCACCATGGACTTTCCCATGGGCTGCAGGGGAAACTGCTCCAGTGCCTGGAGCACGTCCTTCCTCTCCTTCTTCACTGATCTGGGTGTCTGCACAGCTGCTCCTCTCACATATTCTCACTCTCTCTGAGCTGCTGTTCCTGTTGTGGAGCAACTTTCCCCCTTCTTAAATCTGTTATGCCAGAGTTACACAGCACCACAACAGTTACTGATGGGCTGGCCTWGGCCTGTGGTGACTCTGAAGCTGCTTGGCACTGGCTGTCTTGGACATGGGGAAAGCTTCTGGCAGCTTCTTTCACAAGCCACCYTTTAGCCTCCCTGTACCAAAACCTGTCCATGCAAATTCAGTACAGAAAGAGAGGCTTCTGGTAAAAAATTCTGTGCTGTTTTTTTTTTTTAATCTTTTGTGTAACTGAAGTGCACTGTGCTACAGACTTACAAATCTATTTTTACTTTGTGGTTCCTTCAGGCACTTATTTCAAAATCATTTTCTAAACTTTTATTATACCTTTTTTTTTCTCAGTGTCTTTCTTATATACTATACAAGGTTTATTCTGATTCTATGCATTTCTCGGGCCCGTTTCCTCTTCTATCTGAGAGGTCTTTAAGCCTTTCAAGAGTGCAGTCATGTCCAAAGAAGACATGAGACCTTTCCATTGTTCTTGCAGCCTAAGGAATCAACTTGAATTTGCTTTTGGCCGTAGTATACAAAATAAGCCAAGACATTTCTCTACCTGCTAGGACAAAAATTGGCAGCCATCAACATARTATTTAAGAGCCTTAAAACCAGTAATGGGTTTACGATTACATCCAAGTAGAAACAAATATTAAATGCGAGTTTTATAGGGAACTGCATTAGCTACTCAGGGACTGTGGCCAAATGTGTATGAAGRTTCTAAAAATTGGAATAAAAATACGAGAAAATTATTTTATAATATCCTGAAATCAAAACTGATATAATCCACAGATTACTTATTGAAATGAACACCATCATATACTCCCCTAAGACATCCCAGCTCCAAAAAAAAGGGAAATTTTATTTTGTTCTGTAGCCTCGTAATCCCATGAATAAGAGGACACAGACTTTGCAAGAACAGCAAAAGCATCAGGTTCTATCAGGCTTTTTTTCCACTTCCTTGGTCCACTTGGAGAATGATCAGATGACCATTAGATATTTAATTTAGCTGTAAATCATCTTTGCCCAGTGGTGTGAGGTGATGGCTTCTGTTAGTAGAGTGCACCTTTGTGCACCCCCAGTCTCCTCACTGGTGGGGTGGGGTGAGMGGCAGAAGAAGCCTTGGCTGAAACATCCCTGTGTTATCAGCACTGTCTCAGGYAAATATCTAAAACACAGCTCCATACCAGCTACTGTGGAGAAAACAAACTGTATCCCAGGCAAAACCAGAACAGAACTAAAACCAGCTTTTAGGTATGGTGTGCAGCAGAATAAGCTATCTCTGACACTGGAAAAGGATTGTAGCATAAATGAACAGATCCATGGGTAAGCACAGGGGCCTTCAAAGATCAGACCCAGATCCTCAACTCTAGACACTGATTACAAATGGTCAGCAGATGATAAAACCAACTTTATGGGATCAAAGGCAATAAGGAAATATCCAACATATAATAAATAATGATTACATAATATAATTGATAACAGGTGAAGAACAAGCAAATAACCCAATGTTTTTGGCAAGCCTATAAAAATAGTCTCAAGTAGATGCAAAAGCAAGTCAGCATCAAAGTTACCAGTACTATCATACTCTTTATCTGTCTTTCTCAACACACTGGAGGAGTGAGAATTAAATAAACTAGAATCATTAACTGTATTATTGGTGTGAATTAGCTCTAATAAATGTGACCTATTGGTATTAGCATTAGTTTAAGTGGACTAATAATAATTTTTATTAGGTTATCAATAATTTCTTTTCCTTGCAGAATCTGTCAACTGGAAGTGTTGTAGTGCAACACACCAAAGAAGTAATTTTCAGAAAACAAAACCCCAACCCTGTGGAAAAAGAAAAGAATAAAAATTATGTACTGTGCAAAAAGAGTAAAAAGGAAACACAAAAGTATAGGAACAAATCTGCTTTCAAATTTGTTATTGTGATATTCCTACTCAGGAGTATAGGAAGTGGGTAAACTGAACTTAATCAATTTTAATAAATACAACTTCAATCAAAAGAGAGAAAACCTATTGCATATATAGATGCACATAGGTGAAAGATTAAGGCATGAAAAAATCTCAATGAAGTAATATAAAACTAACTAAATTACTGTTTTGACTGAATATTGAATTAAAATTCTAGTATATGCATTTTTCAAATAATAAATATAGGAATGTGAATTTTAAAGAAAAAGCATTAGAGAAGTCATMTTTTGGCAGAGAACTTGAATGTATAGACAATATTATATTTATTAAGCATTTAGTTAACTCCCAAGAACCYCAATTATAGTGTTTGTGCTTAGAATTTGGCTAATTGAATCAGCATTGTCAGATTACATGTGCTTTCATCAGAAAAATTTCAAGCATATAGATAAATAAGAGAAATGCTGAAACAAGTGCATTGTGGCATCTGAGGAGAAAGAAATAAATGCCATTTAGTTAGCACAATGAAAATGTCTGCCTAATGTACAGACCACCAGTCAAAAAGAAGAAAGACAATACCTAGATTTACAGGGAAATTAATAGAAAACAATGATGGCAATATTTTAGCGCCATTGTGGAAAATAAAAGGCAGCTCTTCCTTTTGCACCTTTCCAGTCAGCCAGTGTGCTGACACAATATRTCTCTTCTAGCCCTAATAAATATAGGAAGAATAGATAATAACAATACTACAGCAAAGGAAGTGTGTAATGTATTTTAGCCATGTGTTAGAATAGGCACTCCCTTTTTGAATTACCAGCTCTGGTATAGCTGTTCTGAAAAATATGCTAAAACAATTTTTGTCAATTCTATTTCTATAATTTCTCAAGCCTGTAACACAACAAACCTAATCTCCAGACTTCTATGGCATAAAAATGAAAGTACAACAGCTTTTTATATTTAAAAAAACTTTTTTAAAAAGGTAAATGGTGGAATACAGTTGTTCACAGTGTCTCTGCATGTTATGGTGGTGCAGCCAAAACTGAGTATGATCGGTCTGGGAAGCTGTAGCCATATCTACCCTGGTGTAATCCTCCCTGTCTCACTCTGCTGTCATACGCCAAAAATACACCTCAAAGAACATAAGAAACAGGGTTCATCCTTCCTGGTAAAACCAACAGCAGAGGCATTTCCTCTCATTTGCCTCAGTGCATTTTTCATTTTCATAGATGTCAGAGTAAAAGATTATTCTTTCTCAAAAGATTAATATCGTATGAGTTTTCCATTTGTCCAGGCTTAACACAATTGAACTTGAATTTACATAATTTATTAAAGAAAAATCTTTCCATATTTTTCAGTCTGTAACTTCAAGCAAGTTATTTTAAGGGATATTATACTTGGTCGATCCTCTAGGTTGTTCCTGCCCTGCAGCTTTATTGGATTCAGATTCTACACAGCTTGTTTTATTTGTGTATGTTTTCTTAAGCACAGAAAAGAAATTTCACAGCCTTCTATCCAGAAAACATGGAAGTTTTAGCATAAAATATTTTCCAATGTTTTAACACAAAAGTGTTAATTTCCTTGAACAGATCTGACATTAGACACTATCAAAACTAGCAACAAATTTTCAATTAGTTTTATGAAAATGCTTCAGATACTCAGTTTATCTGCCTTTGCTTGCAAATGTTCATAAAATAAACCAATGAGTTTTCTAGGATTTTTAAGGTGATACAATGAAAGAAAATTTTAAGGGGAGACAAGGTGGAAGTTTGCATACCTGATTAGAAAAGCAGCAGCCAAATGAGGTTTGCTTTCTTGTCATTCACAGTGCCCAGTGCATTTTACTAATAGTGCCCTCTGTCTGTGGCAAAGCAATATTCTTTGAAGAAAATTAACAGTTGTCAGAGCATGAACTACTGGAATAAACCTTTCAACTAAAAACTTTAAGTAAGGCAACTAGCTGATTTTGAAGTGGGTCATGACAAAGAGATGTAGGGATTAAAGTGATATACCTTCCTGTAAGGGCTGGCCAAGGAGATCTGGTCCAGTTCTTTGGTCCTTGTAACATTTTTCACAAGTGCAGTATCATTCGTAATTTTAAAAAAGAAGGAAAACTAAATCTCTTATAAGCAGTTTACCTGTGGTTGTAAATRTGATTGTATTAAGGTTTGGACTATGAATCAGAAGATTTTTTAGTGGATTCTGCATTCATCCATCACTCAGGCATTCAGCCTAGGCTCTGTAAGTTTTGTGAGACACTGATACCTTGTCTATAAATTAACATTGATGATCAGACTGTAAATCTCTGTCTCTTTCTTCTGCTCAGAAATGAGCTGATAGGGAGAACTAATTTTTCCCAATGACTGCCTCAAATGAAACACAAGCTGTTTCCCTTGCAGTGGGARCAACTGGACTGAAACATGCTCTTAGAAAAATTCATGGTCAGGACCCTCCATTATGCATGAATTAGTGCAGACATAGAATTGAATTGAATTGTCTTTGGCCAAAAAAGCATACAAGTGAAAGACTAATGTTCTGGGATGAGAATTACCAGTCAGAATTGTTGAAATACTTTATTATTTATTTACTAAATAAATATTGTGTGTGTGTGTCCTTGCTAAATAAATATTAATACATGCTACTGTTAAGTAACTGAGAATATCGTCCCTTTTTTTGAAGCTGAAAAAAGGAAGAGATAATTCTCTGATAACCAGCATATTTTGAACCCCATCCCTTCTTCAGAAAATATGAAATGATTTTACACAGTACAACTATGATAGGAAAGCAATCTCCTCTGCAGACCCTGAAGCATAGGGAATTCTCTTGGGAAGTTGGATCATTAGTTGCTCCCTAACAACATCAGATGGGAGGGAGAAGTAGGACAGGTTGGGGAAGAAGGCAAAAAGGGAAAACATTTTGATTTTTTTAACATTTGTAAATTATTTTCAATTGGCCAAGAGTACAATTTCAGTGAATGCACCACTAACCATAAATAAGACTATTGAATAAAAATTGCTACTTCCCATGATTAGAACTTATGCATTTAAACCTGATAGGACCTGAGCTTCACTGACAGGAACAACAAAATTACAAATTAAATGCTGTAATTCACTGTGAACTTTGCCTGAGTAGTTTTGAATTGGTTAGTAAAAAGTTACAAACRTATAATAGTCATAATACTTTTCAAATATGTATTCCTAAAATCATTAAAAGAGTATTTTTACTCTTAAAATAATTAAAAGAATATTTTTCCTATATTATTTTGATATTATTAAAGAATTTAAAAGGAGCAGTTTTCATTACCAGCCATGATAATCACTATTACCTTAAACCTAATTTCCCCATGCCAGTATCTATAACAGCTCCTGAAGGGCCCCAAATCAGTAAAGCAGCAGGACCACAATTCCTCTCACAAACTGGTGACTGGCAGTAGCTGTCGACATTTGATCYACTCATGTTACTCAATGAAGAATATCTAATAAATATGAAGCAGCAACTTCAGTCTCTGTATTGAATAATTATATGCTCAGTAATGCAAGAGTACTGTTGCTGCTTGATTATATTCTAAAGCAAAAGTCAAAATTTCTATGATAGCTAAAATATGCCACATCTCTATGATAACTAGAATATTTCATTGCAGTATCTATGCACCTAAATGCAGGTTTCACATAAATAAACTTTAAACTATTTTGATATGACYCACCTTGACATTCTTTCGTACATGTGTTTGAGCATACAAACCTTCATTCAAGGCAAGCAATGAATACCTGGGTGATTTATTTCAGTGGAATGAAAACAGACTTTGCTGATCACAGTATYTGAGTGGGAGAGTCAAATGCAGAAAGAGGTTGCATATGGTGAGGGACCCAGAAAAAGAATGTCACTAGAGATTGTAAACTCCAAAACAGTAAATCAGAACTAAATTAAAAGTAGCTGATTTTGTGAAGCTTTCAATATAAAAATAAGATGCTACACAACTAAAATGTATTATTTCCTGCCTCATGCTACTATTAAGACATACTCTGAAAGCAAAGGTTTGCTAATTTATTATGCTACAATGCAGTACAGGGTGTTCTAATGGATGAAACTGGAGGATGTAATGTATGTACCTATATATATATATATATATATATATATATATATATATATATATATATATAGTTTCTCAGGAATGCAGTTACCATTCCGTGAATGGTATTGAATAAAAAATAAGACTTGAGAATCACAGAAAATATGCTATCATTAAATATGCATACATTAGTCCATTTCCACTATTCATATAATATATTTATGTGAGGAAAATAATAACATATATATGTCATCCCCCCCATATATATTCTGATTATCTACAGGGCATTGTACTAGAACATATGGAGATGACATATTGCCAATCAAATTAATTCTGTAAGTGAAAACAGCCAGTCAGTTCGTACCTGAGACCCTGCCTCTTGGAAAATAAATTCAGCAGCWTCTGAATATAGCATAACAGAAAAATGATTCAATGAGACCTATGGGGCATACGTCTACTTGAGGTCTGATGGGATTATCACTTTCTAGGCTGCTGGTGGAAATAAAGGTGCGGAATATCTCAAGGCATCTCGTGATTTAGTCTTGGAGAGATCAATTTGTCTACATTGCAGGGCAATAAACCAGGAAATASCTTAGAGCATCATCTGATTCAAATTCCAGGGTATTTTGTGCTTGGAATTGACAACATTTCAACATAAAGGGCATTCTTAGAGCAACRTAATATGATATTTTAAAAGGATTGATTATATTCTTTATCCTCCTTTGCTTTTCTCCAACAGACAAAACAAAGTTTATGCAGGTACATTATTGAAAAGTGTGTGGCCCATTGTAACAGAAGAATAAACAAAAAAAAAAGAGCATTTTTTCTCACATCTGTCTATATATCTTCTAGTTTTCACTGTATTAGATCTTGTTTTAGTTCCAGACATCCATGAGAGACTTTCCAGAGATTTTGCTGAGTTTAGATAAGACTGGACATGATTAATGTCACTCTTCAGCTAGATACTCAGTGTGGGGGTATACTGTGCGTCTCAGATTCCAAACCCACACAAAGAATTTTCCTCCAGTCTTGTCTCCTGTCATCCAGAAAGATAAAGCACTACTTCTGTGAACTCCCTCCCTGATAGCAAATAAGAACTTTTGCTTGCCTAAGGAATTAGACAATGCATCACAAGGAGTGAAAACAGAAAACAAGACCTGAATATCTAAGTTTTTGCATTGAATCTGATCTGGACTCCATTTTACTCTCTGTTCTGACAGATGAGCAGACAAACACTGAACACCTGAAGGGAAGGTATAAAAAGGCAGCTCTTTTATAGGTAAAAATTTACTAAAATGATGAATGATATACTCGTATGCATAAATAGGATTGAACACTAAAGAAGTTTCATTGGCTTTCTTTCATTATTTTAAGTTTTTTGGGTTTTTTTTTTTTTACTTTACCTTGGTTACCACCTTCTGTGAYCTGTGGCACATGGATCTCAGGTATTTAGTGCCATTTCTAATACACTGGTATGCTAGAGAAAAATATTTGTGACAGGGATTTGCAAAAGGAAGGACTCTTCCAATTTTTTTTAAGTTCATCTGATATTCCCAAAATTTTCTCCATTATTTATGGAAAATTTCATGTTATATATATATGTAATATAATATTATACATATTTCATAAATATAGGAGTCTCATGATTGGTGTTAAAATATTGCCTCTATTTTTTCTCTATCCTATTTCTTTTTCCCTCTACTCCATCTTTTGGCTACAGCTGTACGGAGGATGTTTACACTAGGCCTAAGAATAACTATGTAAAAACTTCAATAAAGGTATTGCTGCTGTTGATTCCAGCAGTAAAGGTAAATGTTAAGACCATTAAAGATTTGCCTGGGTACATATTTGTTTCACATATTTTCCAGGAGTTCAAGAGACTATATTGATGACATGTTTTTGTTTATTTTTTTTTTGTTTGTTTTTGGTTTTTTTTTTGTTTTTTTGTTTTTTTGTTTTTTTTTTTTTGTTTTGGGGTTTTTTTTTTCTTTTTGTTATTTCTGGATAATTTTGAACCATAAGATTCAAAATAGTTTGTTTAATAATCTTGCTGTTGTTTTTAAATGTCACACAAAGCCCCAGAGCAAAAGTAAGTGTGCATAATTCTAAGAAAAATAATCACAAAATTCCTTTAGTATGAGGTAAAATTATCACAGTGCAGTGTGACATTCTTTCTATGAAAATTGGTTATGTAAATTGGTCAATACATTAATAGATTATTCAGTACGTATTTCAAATGTAATTATTTATGTCAAAACAAGTAGTAGATATGCAACGTAATCTTTCCAGATTTTCCAGCAACTTTTCCAATATAATGCAGAATCCAACAATAAACATGCTTCCAAAGTAAGCTGCATATCCCCCAAAACAAACCTAATTAGAGAAACCAGTGAAAATTTGCAATGATTTATGGCACCAAAAATATTCAATATACATGAACTTTTACTTATGTTGAATACAATTACAGAAGGTGGAGATTTTTGCAAAGATGCACTTAGAACAGCAAAATCTTAAGAAAGTAAATGATGCAGCTGTATGGTCTTGTACCTCACTTGAGAGAAGGAGCTGTAGGAGGTACAGACTCCCCACCTCTGCTCAGGAGCTGTCTTGAATTGCAGTCCTTCTATAAGCTATGATGCAGCCATGTGTGGGCCTACACCTGCACCTTTGGATCTGTGGACTCGATTTCCCTACGAAAGCCCAGACCGGCCAGGAGATCCCTGGGCTGGCTGTGCTCTGCTGCTCTGTGTGCTGTGTGGCTACACCTGCGGGCACTGTCTCCACCACACTTGCTTTCAGAGGAGAGCTATAAACTCTCCCTTGTTTCTCCCTGACACACTAGCAATGAAATAAGACTTTTTAGTCATGATTATTTTTATTTAATAGGTGAAGAAACTTAAATTTTGAGGACATAATGACTTGTTCAAGGCGAAAGAAGACACCGCAGCCAGTATAAGCCTTTAAAGCTTATGACTTGTAAAAGATTAAATTGAAGCCTGTAAACTATGCATTATTCCTAGTGTTGTTTGCAGAAGACTTCAGGTAAATTTTGTCACAAGAAAAATGAGATTAGCTGAAAAATCTCAGCTGTGAGGTTCAGAAAGGGCAATGGTAACAATGGATAACATGGATTGGAAAGAAAAATTTTGCTAAATCTATTGTGTTTGTCCTACTTGTCTATGAGGTAAGCAGAAAGGCAGTACAGAATATAAGAGAGAAAAATATGGTTGTTGTCGTTTTATCTTTTTTGTCAGGGGTTTGTTTTGGTTTTGGGGTTTTTTTTTGGAACTTACCCAGGAGAAAGGTAATTGWGCAATTAATTTTCATTTGTGTTATAAAGCTCTTTTGGTTTTACAGACTGCAAATAAAAGGCCATAAAGATATTTATGCTCTTGGTATTTGCATGTGATGGKRCTGGCAATGACTATGTTCCTGGACRATATTTTAGCTCATAAAGTYWGCAATACGCTGAGCTGACCAGCCACTGTATGCAATAATCAGCTAGGATTGACCATGGCATTTGGATCTGGAATTTGAATAGCCATGCAGGTGTTCTGAGTCTTCTTTGATTAATACTCTAATTAAACCTAGAGACTGTTTCCCAGTTCTGAAAGCAGTTCAGGGTTTCAGTTTTGAATTATTTGATTCCTCTTACGGTTTGGGCTAATTAATCTTCTTATTTATACTTATCTCAGCATTCACTGAAGAACACATTGTGAAAACTGMTATAATTCTGGTCTTTACCTATTTCAAACACAAGTTTTTGTGGTGGGTCCAAAGAGCYCTTTCTGGGATGTGATGAGGTGAAAAGAGGAAAGAACMATCTGGTATGCAGCAGCAGCTTGGCCTTTGTTGACTTTTCATTTGTTTGCCTCTTACCAAGGTTATGGGGAGGGATGTAGAGAGAATAAACTGCAAGCTGCAAATTGCATGTTACTATTCAAGAGCAAGACCTTTTTGTCACTAATGCCCAGGCTAATCAACTGTGAGGTGAAGTACTGAAAGTACTAGTTGTGACCTTTTAATTTTTTTTTCCTTTACCTGTAAATTAGACTCGAGATTGGAAGAAAGAATCATTTTTGCCTACCCATCTCATTTCCCTAATGGGAAAATTTCTGAATACACTGGGTACAGAAGTTAAGCTTCATGGACAAATGTGTTCATTTCAAATATCACATTAATCCTGATGCATACTTCTTCCTTGTTATTCCTGCTGCATGCTTCTAAAAACATCTTTGTGACAAAAAGAGATTAAGAGAAAGAATACAAATAAACTCTAAGGCTTGTATCTAGCTTGGTGCAAGACTAAATTAGGGTGGCAGTGTCTTTTTATCCTACATTTTTTCCTTTGTTTAATTTGATACAACTGTGTCTGCAGTACCCTACTACACCTTAAATAGCCTCAGAGCAAACCACAGAAAATAATCTGAATCCAGCAGGCACCACATAGAAATCTCCTGGCTAATCCACTTGCCATGAGGAGCACATTACTTGTTTTACCACGTAATGTCATGTATATGATCACCAACGCTCGCTTATTTGGGCCAGTTCTGTTTAATATCTTTAATAATGATCTGCACAAAGTTATCAAGTGCACCCTTGGTAAGCTTGCAGAAACCACCAAGTTAGGTTGGGATTGTCAATCTCCTGGAGGGTAGGAAGGCTCTAYAGAGGAATCTGGACAGACCAATTGTATGAGGTTCAACAAGAAGTGCTAAGTCCTGCACTTGGGTCTCAGCAACCACATGCAGCATTACAGACTGGGGGAAGAGCAGCTGCAAAGCTGTGTGGCAGAAAAGGATCTGGTTGRCAGGCAGCTGAACRTGAGCCAGCTGTGCCCAGGTTGCCAAGAAGACCAATGGCATCATGGTCTGTTATCAGCAATAGTGYGTCCAACAAGACCAAGGCARTGATTGTCCCCCTGTACTCAAGGACATGCCTTGACTCCTGAGTTCATTTCTGGGCCCCTTACTACAAGCATGACATTAAGGTGCTGGAGTGTGTCCAGAAAAGTAACACAGCTGGGGAAAGGTCTGGAGCACAGGTGGAGGAGTCGCTGAGAGAGCTGGGGTTGTTTAGCCTGGGAAAAGCAGTCCAAGGGAAAACCTTATTGACTCTGCCTGAAAGGAGGTTGTGAAGTGGTGGAGGTTGGTCTCTTCTCCCACGTAATTAGGACAAGAGGAAATAGCCTCCTGATTTACCCGTGGAGGTTCAGATTGGATATTAGGAAAATTTCTGCACTGAAAGGGTTGTCAAATATTGGCACAGRCTGCATAGAGAAGTGGGTGAGTCATCATCCCTGGAGGTATTTAAAGGCATGTAGATATGGCACTTGGGGACATGGCTTAGTGGTGGGCTGGGCAGTGCTGGGTTAATGGCTGGACTCAGTGAACTTCAGGGTCTTTTTCAACCTAAACTATCCTATGATTCGACCCGTAGGAATTTTATCCCAGATATCCTACAAGATCTTCTTGCCTAAGTAGCCTTGGCACTTCTAAAATTAGTCCATATGACAAAATAGTTGCACAACCAGGCGGTCAATTTTTTTTTAACAAGAGGGCTCCTTTTTTATCTCATTTCTGACTCATAACTCCCACTTCTGTGCTCCTGTCAGAAGTCCCCATTTTAATTGTATTTGGTATATCAATCAGAAATAGACATGCTAAATGCTTCTGGCATGTGCAAGTTAAATTTTAATGAGATTTCAATGTCTTCAATCTTAAAAGATAATCCTGAAATAATCAGTGAATTCTTGAGGCAGGGCAAGGAAGATCCTACTTGGCCAAGCCTGGCAGGTRGAAAAGGGAGGATCTGCTCTGTGCACCCCCAGTAGGGGACTGATGGCCTCAGGCTGGGCTGAAATGGGGTTTTGGGCCATAGGCAAGTGTGGAGGGAGGCTCCAGCAGAGTTAAGAAGTAAATCTTTCAAAAATGCTGTAAATTTAAAAATAATGGTAGATTTACTCCTACTTGTGACTTGTTTGTTCAGTGTTCCAGGTCTTGTTGAAGTGTGTTCAAGTATTTTTAACTTGCTTCTGTATGAAATTGAATTAAGACAATAAATGCTTCGCTCCTTTATCTTAATGGGTGATTTCTTTGTTTCAGTTTTTTTCTTTCTTCTTTTTTTTTTTTTTACCATGAGATGCACTGCCTTGAGATGAAAACTAGCATCGTAAATGTCACTATAAAAATGAAGTATGGATCACAGTTCTAGGATATATTAGAMAATTGGATTATCCAGATTATTTCTTGTGAGAGACAAACAATATTTATCTTTTCAGACTTAACAGCAGAAAAAAAGAATTTATAGTGTAACTTGAAAACTGGATTTGGGCCTGTTAAAATTTTTTTGGGGAAAATCTGAGGTAAACTACTGGGGGAACAAAACTCATGTTTTTGAAAGAAAACCTGAGCTAATTTTGATGAAAGAAAATTAGCTTTTTTTCTGAGGGCTGAATTTGGGATAATTTAGACAGGAAAAGTGAGCATTTTTGAAAGAAAGTCTGTTGTAGCACAGAAAACAGAGGCAGCATCTTTGACAGAAAATCTGGGATAACTTAAAAGGGTGATATTTTTAGCTGAAAACCTGGGTTAATTTAGAAAGGTGCTGTCACGGGCAAAGTGGGAGCTGCAGACGTAATCTGTTAGGAAAGCCAGGAATTACTCTATTTGAGTCATGGGGTGCATAAAGGATCCCCTTGCTTTCTAAATTCCTCAGAGAGGAATCTGGGTATGGCCGAATAAAATCTTAGCCCCAGACTTTGTCAATGCTTTACGGTCAAAAGATCTTATACTTTATACAATTTTGTCCTTAAGGATAAATGATTGCAAATCAAATCTATTCACAGAAATTTAAACCATTTATTATGAAAAGTATTAAATACCTTCTAAAGAAATATTTACTACACCCCACAGAAGCTCTAAAAACTATGCTCCATAGTGCTTCTTGTAGTGAAATTTCCTTTGCCCTCTTATTTCTCCGTTCTTCTGACTTAATTCCTGGTGGCTCTAATCCAGACAATCCATTTGTCTCAGTATTGTCTTCCCTTTTTCTTAAAACAAGTTATTTGCTTAGCTCACAATGTTCACAATTCAGTTTTTCAGCTGTAACTCTCTAGCTATGTATTAACCTTTACAAAAAACTGTAAAAGTTTTTTTTCAGATCTTGAGGGTCTTAAGTCTTGAGGGCCTCTATGTCACTCTTACATGATCAGTAATAAATTAATTTCACCAGGTTCAGGATGTTTTGATGGTGATGAAAATTTTAAGTGTTCTCTCCCTTTATTTTTACTGACCCAAAAGCCTTTTGTTCTGTTTTTACTCCACTGTCCAGCTAGAGAGAGGATTGATACAACAGCTTTGGTGGACACCTGGTATCTATCCAGGGTCAGTGCATGATGTCTTTTGTGAGAGGTGATGTACTTTGTCATTGAATTGTTTAGAAATTTTCTTTTAAATTGGGTCTTTAGGCTTTTTGCTTCATAATCATTCTTTTTTAAAAAGACTTAGAATTGGAGAGTAAACTTCTGACCATTTTTTTCCATAATAAAGAAATGAGAAAATAGTAGTTTCTATATTATAAAAGAGGAACCTAAGTTGTGAAATGCAGTATTGTCCCCCTTGCTTTCTTCACTGAGATCTATCCTAGAAAATTCCTGAGAAGCCTGATGTTAAACTCAAGCAGGATTTAATATGTTGTGGACACACCTACCTGCTCCTATGGCCATGTGTCCAGTGAGCAGGTTGCTGCACAATATGCAACACAGGCATCTTTTTTTACTCATGACAAGAGTGAAAAGAACAACACATTGAATGAATCTACTGGTATTCTGAAAGTCCAGTTTCAAACACGAGTTGAAATCAGCTTTCTGTATTTTCAGTGGTATAAAACCCAAATAGCAGATTTCTTCTTTGTATGTGTACTCAGACCATTTGATAGTAATATGATTTTTTATAAATTCTAAAAGTCATCTTTGATGGATAATAGAAATGACTGTTTCTTCTATTGATTTGATTTTCATAGTACTACAAGTTCTAACATTACTATGATTATTTCAGAACAGCTTTTGTTTTTTTAATTACAAGTTGCAAACTTTTAATTTAATTATACTAATCAATACTTATTAGCAGTCTAGCAAAATAAAACATACAACTCATGTAATTACATTTTTACAGCACTGTTTGATTAATTAAATGCTTAAAAGAAGGAAAGATGATGTAGTATATGTCTACAAATTAAAGGCTTATATCTCAAAATCTTTTGATTTAGTGTCTCTTTGTTAGGTTAATTTTTTATTCTTTTGTGTTAGATGATTATTAGAAAATGCATCTGATTACTTTCATTAGCCATTTGCACACTGCTATGTTCATTTGAAATTATCACAGCATTCTGTTTTTATCCTGGACATTAGTGAAACTTCCCTGTGTTTTTTCAAGAAACCAGCCATGTTTCTTTATGTAGATTTACACAGACCAGCAGAAGCATCCTGCTATTGAATAATCATTTTTACCTCTGTTTTGTTCAGCTATAGAGGTAATGAATTGCAGACCACTGATATAAAAGTCCTTATGTTATTTAAATGTGCACGTTCAAAATATATCTTTATTACAAGATTTACATTCAAATTAAGTCTTCATGAATGGACAAACAGCAGACAAAAAAATTACTTTTCAGTATTATGGGATTTTTTTTCTTCTAATATAGGACTCCATCAGCTATAAGAAAAAGCTATTTAAATGGTGAAGTCAGGAGATACTGAGTGAGAATTTTGCAAACATTATAAAATGTTATAAATGCTAATAAATTATAAAATGTGTTATAAAATGCTTCAGCATTTAGGAAAAAAGTTAACACATTTCTGTCTCGCAAAAATTACTTTGGAGTGTAATGATTGGTCTCTGCTTGTCTGCATGTTACATTGATTTCAAAACTCAGCTCAAACTTCTAAAACAAAATATGTTTTATTCGCTCTGAATAAAAAGCTTTTCCAAACCCTTACCTTTTCATCTCCAGACAGTTTTTGATGATATTTTTAACTCACATTATAATATCCATACAGTTTAAATATAGTATTTTCTTATGTAATCACGCTTCTTTGCATTGCAGTCCTATATTTCTGCTTTCCTCTTCCTCTCCTTTACAAGAGAGTATTTTGTGAAGTAAGATGCCTGAGGATAAAACATACGGTTACTAAGAGTTTAAAACCTACTTCAAAGATACTTCAAGTTTTGAGCCAAATTTAAATGAGAAATTACAGGGAAACCTGTCTTCCAATTGACCAGACATTCAGTTAAAAAGAGGGTTACCAAGATAAATTTATGTGCTTGTGTCTCCTGTATATATGTATCTGAACATACTTACATATTTTAGTATTTGAAAACCAGTAATGAAAAATTAAAGGGCTCTTTTACAGTTTTGTAACACTAACTGGAGTTCAAAGCCAAAAAGTGTTCTAAGAGTGTCTAAGCCTTGTGAAGAAGCCAAATATTTTTCTGGTATTTTGATTGCCTTAATGAACTGGAAGTTACTGAGGCTTAATTTAATCATTTGTGACCTGCAACTGCAATTGTTAACCAGAATAAAATGTGCATAATGTGAGTTTCTTGGGATTGAGGTTGTCTGAAACAGAAAGGAAATTTTGTTACTTCAGACTTTGGTTCAGTGATGCTTCAAATGTATTTATCTCTGCACACAGATATTAAATGACCCAGGAATTAAGTTTGATTTTCAGACTGAAGGTGGAGGAGGATCTTTCTGTGCTAGTCATGCTCTCCCCACTATCTTGTGTTGCCTGAGGATATACGTCTCAGTTGCATGCACATTCCTGCATATCCAGCTATGAATACCTTAGATGATAAAAAAATAAACCTCAATGTTTAAAATCTTTATGGCTCACAGCTTCTCTAGAAGCAAGAAATATTTAAAATACTTTCACAAAGGAGTTGTCTCACTTTTTAGACATTATTCTTAGACAGATCCCCCAAACAGCAGATGGACTGGTAAATTGGAAAGGAGTTTCTGCTTGCCAGGATGGTAACAAAACTCAGTTTTCTAAAGGAACTGACAGGTGTGGTCATGTAATAGCAGTTCTGAGGGATAAAGAATCCCAACACTTGCTTCTTGTGTTAAAGAGTAACTTCCTCCTTTAACCTCTTGTGTTAAGAGCAGCCTTCTTCAACCACGTATACTGTGCATCCCATTGCTCAAGAAAAAAATGACCAAGGTCTAATGCAAAGACGTGGTATAAAAGAGGTGGAAGCAGGATGGGTTTGAATCTAAATGCTTGATATTCTACTTGACACTTGCATCTGGACTGCTGTGTCCAATTTTTGGCCCCACAATTCAAGAAAGACAACAACAGACAATTTCATTGGATAGTCCCAAGCTGTTTGAGGGCTGAACACTCACCCAGAGAGGCTGAGATTCTAGCCTGGTTTAGCATAGAAAGAAGTGGCTTCAGGGATATATAACAGCAATCTGCAATATGTAGGTAGAAGYTATTAAGAAGACAGGATCAGAACCYAGAAGCCTTCTGAAGCTGGGAGACAAACACCGGTCACAAATTACAGCAACAAAGGTACAAATGGGTATAACACTATGAGTATAGTTAAACATTTTGACAGAGTTCCCTAGGAGATTGTTAGCTGAGGTTTTCAAAGCCTGATTAGGGAAA